>NC_081446.1:5057552-5151602 GCF_007210705.1 Tigriopus californicus
AAAGAGACCCACTCGGCCATTAGCAAACTCTTACATTGTTGCTTCAACCCGACTGACATCTCCAGATCCCTCAACTGCAATTGGATGTTAATCTATGGGACCAAAAAATACTTGAATCATCAGGAGGAGTCGAAAAGAGGATGACCAAATAGAAAACAGATAGAACCAATCAATTGGTTCGAAATGTGATGCCAATGATCACAAGGAACCCGGTCAAAATGTTCTTGGAAAAAATTGAGTTTGTTCTTGATGAACCTTTAAAATTGTTGTAAGTGTAACGTTTGATGTGAACCACCCTGTATGTCTGTTCGAATATTCAAACAGCCATACAATGCTCAATTGCCTCTATCAAGGGAAATGGTTTGGCTGGTGTAGGGCATGTTTTGCACAAGCGCTCTTCCTTTTCAGCTACGGGTTTTTAGAGGGCATCTGGTACCTGGATATCCTTCATAGCGGCAATGTTCCAAAAACAGGATCCTCCAATGATGACGAAGGCGATGACGACGACGGTGATGACCTAGAGTAAGAATCAACTTATTACAGGTTATTGGGTGAAAAATAAAAAGGCAAACTTTCCTTGTAGTGCACGATCAGACTTGGACGATGGTCGTCAAAGATATCTGGACTTCTTAGACGATGGAACACGGAACGAGGATGAGCATGAAGCAGCACAGCTCAAAAGATGGGAAAAGAAGCTGCTACAAAGTGAAACTAAAGAACAGAGAGACTACAAAGAAGAATTCTTTGAACTTCTTAACGAGGTGAGTCTCGTTAGTTTTACTATTGGTTTCGCTTACCATTTCATTAGTGCAACGTTTTTACTTACAGCCAATTGTATAAGATTTTATCTATTTTTTGTTCTTGCATTTTGTACAAAATTTGAGCGAATCGCATTATTCCCGAGGGAACAATATAAGAATGTGTGATACCTCGTAAATCAGGAAGCTTGTTGTTAGCATGGAAATTGGAAACCTTACCAAACTGATCTCACGATAACCTTGGAAAACGTTTTTCGCTCAGCAATGGAACGAGCAAACATTATGGATCACCGATCTTGGAACCTCTACAATCTCGTTTGTCCTCAAAAACTCAATGGGAAGCCAAAGGGTGTCTCCGTTTGAGGTCTGACTGGTATTTGCATAGGCTTACATACGTAGATGGGTTGTTTTTGAAACTTGTATTGATCTTTCGACAACGGTTCAGGTTCCGAATTTGAAGAGGACAAATATGAAGAGAAAGCGGCATTCCATTTGTTTAGTTGTTGGATCACCATGGACTCTTTTCTGGTGGATAGGGCTCTGTAGAGTTGGTTCTCGCTAATTTCAAATTGGTTTAGGGGAAAACAAAAGAAAAAGATAGGATTGACTCAGAAATGCATTGACGAAATATCCACCGACTTCCATTGAAACCACCGGGATATGGGGTGTACCTAACTACCTAAACTGTTTGCGGCACAAAGAAATGCAAATGTTCCCTCGTTCTTTGGCCTTTTTGACGAACCTGTTGGCATGATATTTGCTTCTGGCAGCCTTGATCGTATTTTCGACTGATATACGCACTTTGCCGGTAAGTGATGATATTTGACCTTCGGAGAACCATGGTTTTGATTGATTGTTTCTTTCTACCTAAGTTTAGTGGAAATCAAAATTGTTGAAATAAGAATTACGTCCTTTTATGATTTATGAACGACCTTCAATGGTCACGAAAAAGAGATCTGCAAAATACCCCATGACAAAAGGTTAAAGTGTTATAGTTCTAGCTCGTTGGTTGTTGATTGTTTTTATTATGATAACTGGCCCTCGATTAGGATATGTTAGTTGTAGGAATAGGAACCATTTTTGTGTCAAGCCCGATTGGTCCTGATGAGATTTAAGTGGCAAAAGCGAAAAGAAACAGGCCAAAATGATACTAGAGAAAAGAATAAATCTGAAACTAGTCATGCCCCCACTCGTGTCATCCGAGATCAAATATGCAGAATGCGTGGGCAAAACTGCTCACCCTGGAGTCATCTGCAATGACTTGGATTTTATTCGTTGCTATTCTTTATATTTCCGCTAAAATTCCTTGAAACTTCCTTTATCATAAGAGTCTTCTTTGTTTGAGAGTTGCTATGCCACACACAAAGATTGCAATTTGCCATAGTCATGAATCCGACCTTTTCTGGAGCGAAGATCCCTTTCAAATCTGAATACTAGATCTGATTCATATCTTGACTGAACATTTTAAAGAAGAAAGAAAAACCTATTTTCGGTTTCTTTGTCTAGACAAATACTACAATTATGTTCTGTTATGTGAAAGGTTGGATAATCGATTCAGCGCTCAGATGAAAGCCAAAGCGAATCAGAGATTAGACGGACTTCAATTTGGTTAAAGTGACTTTTAATCCGACCAACCCAACATGCTCTCGTTCATTTTTCAACTACCACCTGAACATTGAGCATGCCCGTAAATGTGATGGTACTTAGTTGTATCACCCCAAAAGATAAAGCCAATACTCCGATTGCCCTTGAGAAAAGTTGTAATGTGTACGGTATGTGTGGGTGTGTGGGTGTAGACCGATTTGATTTTGCCATTCCACCTTTTACGCTGAAAGCTTTTGGTCATTTTCCACCTCTTTGGGTAACTTGAACACCTTGAGTTGATTGGATCCCCGAAATAGACCTGTCCTTTGTTGGGGGCCTTCCCTTTACATCAAAAGAGGATCGCGACGTAGTCACCGGACAAGTACATAGAGCAAGTCAATAGGGACCTGTCGGTGGAGCTGCTGAAGGTTGCATGAAATCCCTTGAGGATCCAATTCCATTAGAGTACAATGCAATGTCTTATTTGGTGCTGAAATACCTTTGAGCCACTTTGCTGGTCGAGAGGTTTTTGGAATTCGATTAGGAGAGCATAGTCTTCATTCTTAAACCAATCCGTTATTAAACCGTTTGTTATAGTGTATTTTAAGAAGTAAATGACCCGGGTACTTTTTTGGCCTCGAAAGTATTTTCCTGACGAAAGCAATTCAACTTTCAGGTATTATACGACATTTCGCCATTCGCAATTGTTTACTTACAATGGCATTTCTGTGATTTATATCTGTCCTCGAAGTGTAAAAACACTGAAGGTCAAGATCATCTTCACTAAAGAAGCTAACCTTCAATAAAAATCGACAGAAACGTCATCAGCTTTGAGCTCTTAGGATATTCTACTCGTCATTCAATGGTAGAAACAATGTCTGAAATTGTTTGGCATGGTATTTACAAACACCGTAGCTTTAGAGTGGCCCAAACGCTCACCTTACTGAAGAATTGCTCCAAATGAAACGAGAGCCTCTAGCTCTCTTTGGTCTTTCATTGTCGTTTTCATCATCGCCTAATTCTCACGGGGACAGAGGACATGCGGTTATAAATAGTTTCCTGTTCCCACCAACTTACACACCCGCCCAACCAACCAAGCAAGCAAAGCAACCAACCAACCAACCATCTGGTGTTCGTTTGGTTGTGAAGAGAACGAAGGGAAGGAGAAGTGGGATTTTCCTTCCAATAGCGTTCTTGTTCCCAAGCACTTAAGGTGGAAAATGAATTTGTGGTCAGATCGAAGAAGACACGTTTGACAAAAGGTGGGACAATGCGGTCCAAAACAGAACTTTTAGCACCCCCAAAACTTGACAAATTTAGAGCATGGAGAAGAATCTACTCAGTCATTTTATGTACTTATTATACTGTGGTACACATAAGGTTGACGAAGCAAATGTTGCTTGAACAGTTCTAATAGGGTGTAGGAGCTTTGAAAGGCCAAATGAAAAAAATAGTTCAGAGTTAAGCGCAATATCAAAAATGTTCAACGTGGGAATTTGAAGACATGGCGTTCGTTTAGTATCTTCTACAATAAACGGAAATAACCTACAGAAGCAAATGGAGCAAAATGGGAGCAAACGTTAGCTGTCAAAAAGGCAACACGTAATTCTTTGAATTAGCTTTTGGTTTAAGTAGGAAAACCACTTAGTCAATGACTACTTTTGAAACCAGGCAATCTACTATGCGGAAAACGATCCATACTAAGCGTGATTTTGATCGAAATATCGATTTTTCATAGGGATACTTTTTTTAGAGGTACAAATCACAGACCCCATTTCTTATAGACGTGTAATGCACAAATCATCGGGTTCATGAGTTTGCCCATTAAAGTTATTCAAAGTCATGAGTAGTGAAGTAAGTCTATAATATAGGTCCCTTGAATCTGGTTTGAGTGGAATTTGAACCAACGAATCTCATGGCATTGAGAATAGCAGATAAATGCTCAACCTTTACTCCACGGATGCTTGGCTTAGATCTTGATATTTGTTCATAAGACAGGACCAAGGAAAAACCAAAAATCCTTGAGTGCTCAATGCCAAAATGGATCCATTAGTAGCTTGTCAAATCCACAAACACGAACGCGTCATTTTCATCAATTACCTGTTACTAGAATCGTTACACACCTATTTGCAAGCCTAAATTTGGATCTGATCTTTTCCAGGTTCTGTTCCTTCAAGGGAAATCCTCAACTCTTCCCACAGAAGATCGGAAGAGCTTGCGGGACACAAGTAACAGGTTTCAAGGGAGGAATTCCTTTACCAGCGCAATCACGCCCTCTTCGGAGGGAGGTACCAAGAACTCCCTTTCACCCACTTTGTCCTTGGCTAACTGAATGGTGGGACCATTGACAACTTCTGATCGAATGCCCCCAATCACTCATCCAATCGAAACCTCACCAAGAAAAACATTTTGATTTGTACCTCCTAAAGGGGCTTTTCTTCGATTTGAAATCCACAATAGGTAACTCTCAAACAGATATCTTTGTCGTTTGGTGGAGATAAGATGTTGAAAATGATATCCTAACATCCGAGAGTTGCATTGCAAACTTAGAGATCTGGATTGACGTTGATCTGGTCTGTTCCATTCGAGATGTTTATCCCCTCGCCTGGTTTCCTGGACCTTTTAAACATCAAGGAAGAAATGGGACGGAAATCGCGTAAAAAGCTCATCTCCTTTTTTTCAAAGACAGATCAACTACTTGAATGGGTTTTGTTTGTCCCTTATTTTCTGGTAATATCAGCCAAAAAGGAGGCAATTTAAATGCTGCAAAGACATAAATAAAAAAAACAACCCTTACCCCCTCAAATTTTACAACGTGATGCGACATATGAATTTAAAGACTCATTGGACCTAACTTAATGTCAAGGTGGTTGGTTCCTAGAATTAATCAGGAATAGAGTGTTTAAAGTGACAAAATGTTCATATCAAACCAACAGCACCTTTTATGAGCTTTTTACCTGGTTCGTAACTGCAGGTTAATATTTTTTTTTAATGTGTGACATATTGAGGATCTGTAGCACAAAATCTGGACAAGAAGTTACAGCTTCCTCCCAGAAATTGAATCCTTGAAATTTCTGAATGAGACATTTTATTTTATGGTATGATTCAGCGACGAATAAATCCTTTTTTTTTCAGTCAACCCTAGCCAGCTTAATTTCTTATCTTGCATCTACATTGAGGTTGAAATAACGAATTGTCAATAAAACGAATCTACAACATTCTTAAACTAGAAAAATACCATCGTTTGCGAGAGATAATGAACCTATATTGCTAAACCAACATCTCAACATGGTTGAGCAGAGGTCCAACTCGTTTGTAATTTTGGTTCTAGTTTTGGAGCCATTTAGTACAAGGGAAGAAAGCTAGAACAAATTTCTAGCAGTATTTGTACTAAGTCTACGGTTAATCATTTCACGCCCACCCTTCGCAAGGATACCAATCAGATTGGGTAAATTTTCCCTCTACATCAAGTTGGTTGACCACGGAGACAAGGTTTTGAAATCAAACTTAAAAAAATCCCCCTTCAAGAATCAGGTCAAAGGCTCTTTAAAAATATCTTTTCTAATTGTTCCTCCAATTGGGTAAAATAGCTTTATAATAATAAGAGTGTTTGAAAATCGCTCGATAAGATTCTGTATTTTTCTTTGTGGGTTTCTTTTCCTGGATTGATTGACATAGTTCAAAGAATGGTGATGAGTACATTTGTGAAGAATTCAATTTATAATGGATCGGAAACATGGATCTGTAATAAAGATTATCATTTACCTCATCACTTCATCAGTGGCATTGAGTTCAAACATTTGTATCATCGAATTCAGGATGTCATCATCCATGATTATTATTTAAATTATTAGTTATACATTTCGCAATGTTTGTTCTCCTTTCGTTTCTAAGGACGATCACAGTCAATTGTTGAGATAGACAATCAGTTTCAGAGTTTGCAGGGTTTACATTTGATCGCATGGTATTCAATTAGCTAATAAATTTGCGGCAACGGGCTTGACAAGTTTATCACCGGTGGCTGCAGATCTTCAGTTCCTCAGGGAATCAATGAAGTTTCATATGAGCCTCCAGTTGATGGTTGGTTGTAAAACCAGCATCGCAATGATGGCACACAAATGGTCTGGGAGCGGCATGGGACAATAAATGCTGAAAAGAACCGGAAAATTCGACCATGTTCACGCAACTTATCTAACCACGAGGGAATAAGTACCTGCTTGTACACGTTTCGATTAGCGAGAACGGCATTGCAAAGACCGCATGGGTAGGTGTCCTCCTCCGTGGCGTTGGAAGATCCCACCGATCCTTCGCGACTAGAGACCGCCCTTGGTGACATTGAGGATGACGAGGGAGAGGCTTCGGGAGCCTCAGAGTGAGTGTTCGGGGCTCGGGATAAGGTTACGGTGCGTTCACCATTTCGAATGCTTGCGTGGTTCACAGACGGGGATGCAGCAGAGGAATCACGGGTATTTTGATGGTTCACGAACAAGTGAACTTGCATGGCAATGTTGTCGTTGAAAGACGTTGGGCAATGGGGGCAACGCACCCCAGACAAAGCGTGGGATTCCTGGAGAGCAAAAGAAAACATTTTTAGGTAACAATTTTTTTAACACCCCTTACTTGTGATCGAGGGGCTGGCAACTTACGTTTTCTGAATCGGTTGAACGCTCCTCTTGGCTTGAGGAAAATGAGCTGCGACGATTTTCGATTTTCAAGTTCTCAATAGTTAAATCAGTGGGGGCTGCAGTGCCGTACAATTGATCTCTGGGCATGGACAACGTTCCAGGTACTTCATTGGGGCCCACAGTATCCATGGGCTCCACTTTGATATCGAGCTGGCAAGTTTCAGCCTCGGAATTGCCTTCATCTGCGGATTCAGATTGGCTACCACCTCCTCCACCGCCACTCAGTAGATGAACCAACTTGGATGGGTCGTCTTTGTAGAGTTGTTCGGCCATTTGTTGGAGGCTGTTCAAAGCACTCTTGCAATCTGTGGTGTCAATCTCATTCAGGTTTGTGCCCAAGCGTTCCATTTCGGCAAAAATCCCAATAGGCAACTTCCCAGAACATTCTAGTTTCATGATATGCATTTTGGATCGAAGATGCTTGGCTAAGTGACCATGAATTCGAAACTTGACGAGGCAATCCACGCATTTGAATGGGCGAGGATTGGAGGTCGATGGGGCACCAAAGGTTTGATTGATGTTTACTTTGTTGAAATGTCCAGCACTGCGCTCATGCTTGACCAAGTGACCTTTAGTTCTAAAAGACACAGAACAGTCCTCGCATCGAAACGGCCTTTCCATGTAGTGAATATTGACGTGAAGCCGCAATTGAGAAGCCTTGGCGAAGACCTTCTTGCAGATTCCGCAGACGGACTTGCCATCAGCATTGGTTTGCATGATGTCTTGATTGCTGTGAAGCACCGCGCCAGAGGATGTTTGGGTTGCCGGAACGTTGGAAGAGGACGAGGAGGACGAAGAGGATGAAGAAGAAGGTGTGATTGTATGACCCTCTGATTTAGCTTTTTCAGCAGATGCGACCGCATGCTTGGCTTGCAAAGCGGCCGCAGCTTGGTTAGCCTCGTTTCTTTGATTGTAACTGGCATTGGCCACTGCCTTCATCTGAGTAATGGTGTTGATCTCTTTGGGATTCACATTCGGTTGGTTACTGTGCAGAGGTGTCAGACCACGAGTGATCTTGGACGGAAGATCCTTAACATTCATGGTCACATTTCTCGGAGCAAATGACCCCTCTTCCATAGAGCCAGATGCAATTGACATTGATGGTGGTTTTGTAGCCGCTTGCTTGTCAGGAGATCTCTGACCTCCACTACCCGAAGCACTTGGTGCCATCACATTTGGGGCGGGGACATCCATTCCTGATTTGACCTCTTGGGCAGGAGAATCTTCTTTCCGGAGCTTGATCTCGTTTTGCTGGAGTTTGGCCCTTAAAGTTGCTTTCTCTTGTAGATAAGTTTGTAGCTGAGCGGTTGGCGGGGACGACGATGCGCTGGAACCCGCATCTACAAGGTTCGGATTAGCTGTTTTTCCAGCTAAGGTTACTGTTTTATCTAAATATGACAAGATGGTGGCAGATTCAGTGACGGGGCTCAGAATGTCCACAGCCCGTTCTCGAATTTGCGGAGAGGGTACTGATACCAATGGCACTAATCCATTGCCCACGGGGACCACCACTCGGTGAGCCGATGTTAATGGACTGGAGGGAGAGGTAGTGGTTTGGTTGGTTAGCTTGGCAAGACTCCAAATGGAACACGAGGAACTGGCCACTAAGGATTCTTTGGAGGCTGACTGGAAGTAGTACCGATCTGTAGTCACTGGTGGGGTGCCTAATATCGAACTATTTCCACTCGGTTCATCTTTTTGGATCTCGCCTGCTTTCATGGTGTTTTGTGTGACTTGCAGGTTCTCCGATACTTGTCCTAGAGGTGATACTGATGAAGTGACTGTGGCGGTAGGTTTCGTGGGTGAACTCGAGTACGGATAGGTCGATGGCTTGGGACGCGAACCAGTCAAGCCGAGGTGGTTAGACACCCATGGGGCTTGAGATCGACCCAGGCTAAGCAGACTTTGAGCAGCCTCCTTCTCATTCGAATCCATTGCTTCGTTCGTGGATGAGGAATCTTCATCAGCATCTTCGAATTGATCCTCTTCATCATCATCGTCGTCATCATCCTCTGAATCAGAGTCTCCGGGAGTCATACGAATATCCTGAAATTAAAAGTCAATTTAGAAATTCGTTCCGCTGAGCTATTAGATGTGTTTTAGTTCAAAATACGTACGCCTCTTTCACTCTGGGTATCGCTTCCAGTGGAATCTTCAGCTGTTGGAGAGATTCCAAGCTCGACACATTTCTTGTGATGAGCTTTTGACTTCATATGCTTCGTGAGATTGCCTTTCGTTTTGAAAGCAAAATTGCAATGCTTGCAGGTGTAGGGCCTGAAATTCGTGTGGGTGCGAATATGTTTCTTGAGCATAGATGGTTTCTTGCAACGGATTCCGCAACTGTTACACACGTATCGACCACGACCTCGTCCGCGAACGTAAGTGTAGTCGTCATCAGAAGTCTTATAACCACCCTCAAGAGGCTTTTTATTCGAGCCAGCATTAGATCCCTAGAAATGATAAACAATAAGTAAGTTTGCAGTTACTCCCTCAAAATTGGATAATTCAGTACATTTTCGAGAAATATAATATGATTAATTATGATTTCGAAACGATGAAGATGTGCAATGAAAGTGCAACTGTGTTCCCCCTTAAAAAAGTATGTGTCATCGTTTACGATGTCAACGCCGTTTGTCCTTTTTCATGGAACATTGAATAGCTTTTTCGTAACACTCATAAAGAAGGGAAAGGGGTTAAAATCTTACCTCGTCATCTTGCTCGTCCTTTGGTGTGTTTCCATCTGCTGAGGAATTTTTCACCAAATCCTTTGATGATTCAGCGGTTTGATCCCCCGATTTCTGTCCCTTTTCCCTTGGGTTCTGGTCCGGTGTTTTGTTCACTTTCCATTGAGACGAATGGACCATAATCATGGAGTCAGACGTGTTTCCACTTCCACCTTTAGAAACATCGTCTATCCCGCCAGGAAGTCCGTTTGTCTGTTTCTCGGTGCTGTGGGCAACAGAGACCAAGCCAAAACGACTCTTTCTGTAGCCAGAATTGTAGCTTTGAAGGCTCTCTTTGGCCGAGAGTCCCGACGGATGGGAATCTTGACTAACCACTTTCCAATTGGAGTACATTGACAACCTCGGTTTGTGGGGCACGTACATGGGTTGGGGGCGGGACATGGAACAGAAATACACCCTAGTAGAGCATTTCATCCCAAGGTGAGTGTATGCTGTTCCATTCTGGTAGGTGAGTACATAAGATTTTCGTGGCCTTGGCGTCTCGGGACTGACCAATGTGGCTCCCGCCGAGAGCATCACGTGTTTTTTGGGTTTGAAACTTCCGGGCACCAAAGAAAGGGACGAAGGTCGAAGAAACTTTTCATCCTCGGTTTTGACCACGGATTCCAGTGTTATGCCTTCACTTGACAACTGCAATGGTGTCGACTTGGCAACTGACACAATAATTTGAGGAATGGTTTTGCTGTTTGACATTCCGTAACTGGAACTCAAATTGAGTCCACCCGAGGTTGTACAAGTGGAACTTGCTAACGGCGAAATTGCAACTAATGATGAAGAGGAGGAGGAGGAGGAGGACTGGCTATAGGGTCCGGGAATGCCCAGGACTAATGGAACTGGAGCAGATCCAGTGGAACTAGTCACCGGGCTTGAAACAGATATTGATAGCGATGGGATAGGAGAGGATGATACCAACGACAAGGAAGACATTGCAGAAGCTGACGGTAGAGAAGAGGATACCCTGGAGAATGCTTTAGTCAATTCCACCTGATTCAATGATCTCTTCCCAGGGAGAGAAAACAAGGGAGCAGATTTCATGCTGGTCAAAACCCCGGCAAAGCTTGGAGTGGGAACGCCAGGAATTGAAAAGCTGCTCGTGGCTGACGATAAGTTATTGGCATCGATAACTAAACTCAGTTTCTGAGGAGTAATGGTGATGGAATCTTGAGTTCTCTGCGGAGTACTATTCACGGAAATTACGCCACCACCACTCTGAAGGCCACGTTGAGCAATCTGGAGCAATCCGTTTGGCATTGCGGGTGAATTAGAGACCGGAGTCTCAACCATATGCCCACCGTACATCTTTGATGGCATGACATCCAGGCGTGGACGCTTCGATGGAGAAGTGCCTTCTAAAATTTGCTGTTGATGTTGTTGTGGGTTGTGTGGTTGTTGCTGTTGCTGTTGCTGTTGTTGTTGCTGCTGCTGGTTATGTTGTTGTTGATGGTGTTGCTGTTGGTTATAATGCTGTTGTTGGGTGTTTCTTTTCGTGCAATGATAAAGCTGATGAACCGCAATATCTGTTGCCTTGAAGGCCAAAGAGCACATGTTGCACACAACGATTTCTGATTGGCGGCGACTTCCGGTTGATGCCGCAGAACTCGACGGAATGCTGTTGGTATAAATGATTTGCGTGGATTTGGACCACTCATTCGATGAATTCGGAACTGAAACTGCACTAATGGGGTTTTTAAGCTCCGTGATTAGAGTAACTTGGGATTTTGTTTCTTTGAAAGGCGCCGACAAGTTCAAGGATCCTGATTGCATAGGTGATTGTTGCGACGAATTCAGTCCATTGATTCGACTTTGAAGTAGGAGTTCCTTAATAACGCTTCCTTCGGGATTCTCCGGATGAGCGGGAATACCAGCTTGCAAAGAGCTTGCCAACCCTTCTAATTGCATCATGTTGCCTGATTTCACTTGCTTCTTACAACTTTGGATCCACACCTCTCTCACGGATTGGGCTTTGAGCATGTCGTCGGGTCTGGGAGGCGTGCTTTGCGTCCCAGTTACATGTACAGGAGTGACGTTCAGAGATCTCTTCCTGTTTTCTGACAAATTGAGTGGTATTGCATGGTCTCCAGATGGATCTTGACGAACTAACATCACAGAGGGAGACGAGGAACTAGAAGGAGCAACAAGATCCATCTGAGAGCTCGAGTTTGATGACAAAGTGGAAAGAGAGGTGCCTTGATTACCCACCAACAGATTGGTGGGTCGATATTGAGGGTGAACCAGAGGTGGAGCCGACACTGCCTGGGACATGGTTGGCGCCTGGTATGCACCTCTTTGTGGAGTAATAGTTACCGGCTTCCCTCCCAAGCTAGAAGGTTGTGTCAAAGTCAGCGTATTCGTGGTAGGTTGGATCGAGCTAGTTGTCAAGCTATACTTCCGGCCTCCTCGAGCGGGGACCTTATCATTTCCTGTGCCATCTTTGCTGTTGTGTCTAAAATATCGTCTGGCCCAGAGAGGATCATTGGTCTCCACTATAGCTTGATTATGACTGATCACTTTGTCTATTTGCCTAACGATGTCGTTGGCAGCCGGCTTCTTGGCGGACAAATCAGTAGGAACCGTCTGAGCCAAAGCTACTTGAGGACCAGAGGAGGCTGATGACGAGGCTCTTATCATCGAGATGGGAGCGTTGGGAAGTCCAGGATCGCCCTCACGAATCCCGTCATCACGGCTTGAGATCACGCTTGGTTGTTGGGGAAAATCCAGAACGCCATTTGCCGGACGTATTGAAACTGAACCCGATAAAGTGAAGGAAGGCCGTATATCAGCTTGACGGTAAAGCACTGAATTTTGACTCAACAATTGAGAAGTTGTCGCTTCTTGTAGTGATTTATGAGAAATCGACACCGGTACCCCCGATTGGTAAGCTAAAGTCAGAGGGTTTTGAAGGAGCCCCGGGGGAGGGAGGCTGGTTTGAGTCGCTTCGGGAGAGTCCATTTCTTCCCGTTCACTTTCACCCAGTTCTGCCATAATTTCAGTGCTACTACTATCGATCCCTTCCTCAACCTTCAAAGCATGGGTTCGAGACTTACAATGCTTGTAGAGGTTACTTCTCGTCTTAAACGCAAACCCACAAGGGTTACAAGGAAATGGTCTTTCATTGGTATGGGTGCGAATATGTTTGTCTAGTACGCTAGGCTTAGCACAGACCAACTGGCAGAAGGGGCAAGTGTTCCGTTGCCTCCGATCCTGGTCATCGGAATGGTGGTTGGGGTTGGCTATCACGGATGGTCCGGTAGGGATGGTTGTCACTGAAGCGCCCGATCCAAGAACTTGTGTCACAACTAGATTATTGGAACTCAAAGGAAGGGGGCTTGAACCAATCGCTGAAGAAGATGACAAGAGACTTAGTGCACTATGTTTCAAAGGGAAGTTGGGAACAGGCAGAGATGCGAGATTTGGACGTTCTTGAGAGACGGGAACGGCTTCTGCTTCGGGCGAAGATTCCTTCTCCGTGGTCATGGTGGCCATTTTCTTGAACTTCTTGTGCAAGTATTTGCCCTCATTCTCTTCCCATCGTTGCTCCACCGGTTCCATCATGGGGGTCTTTATCTCCGGGATGCTTGACGGAACTGATTTCGGCGGTGGTATTGGTGGTGGAGGAAGCTGAGGAGGCGGAGGCGGAGGCGTCGAAGGAGTTGGTGTCCGTGACCGATAGCGTCTTTTGGTTCCAATTCCCTTTGACTGGTTTGTCTCGGGAACAGTGGGTCTGGATGGCGAGGAAGCCATTGGCCGTCCTCCAACTGTCTTTTTCCCCGATTGGGACCTTCGATTACTCGGCGATGCTGGAGTCAATTGTGAGCTTGCTGCATTGTTATTTCCTCCCTTGGCTTGGCCTCCTGAAAGCAAAGAGAATGGGGTACTCTTATCACTTGAGCAATGTCGCAAGAAGAGAGTATCAGAAAATAGACGCTCTGTCCCACTGTGCTCTCTCAGTATCAGCTTGGAATGGATCTTGATGCGTGTTCATCCGTTAGTCCTTAAGTGAACGCACCATCTCAAAAGCAGGCCCAACTTGAGAAATTTGTGAATTGCAAAATCGCACTCGTGTACTTTTTGCCATTCACTCAGGATACTAATGATGTCTTACCACGTTGGAGACGTCCGTACAAAGATACTACTTGGAGGAGTAGATCAAGTCAAACGTGAAGCTCTGTCTAATTCATGATCAGCTCTCCGATCACTTTAAATGCAACAAGCTGACTCAAAATCTCTCTTTCTCCTAGCCATAAACACACTCGAAATGACACAAAAATGATTAGGGCTTCATCACTCTCATTGCCTAAGAGGCAACAGGATAGAGAAAAAAAACTACTCCTCATGACGAAGATGAATCTGGTCCAATCGCTTGGATGAGGCCTGTGTGCATATGTATGTGTGTGAGTAAGTGAGTGTGTAAATGTGCGCTCTCCAAGACGCATGATCAGCAAATCGTGGCCAAGGTCCAAAGTTCATTCCAGTTTTGTTACTCTTTTTTCATTAGCACCAAAACAGGATTTCCATCCCCATGCATTGAGAGGCTCGATACTAGGACACAGCACACGCACATTGTGGGCAAATATTATACCACATGTCACATGTTTATGTCGAGATTTGGCAATATGAACTTTGATCCGAGCAAATTTATCATACCGAGATAACGACGACTCTTTAAGTCCTTTTACTTGTTCAATGCGAAAGAGGCCCTTCGAGAACCCATCTTTTACTGAGAGCCTCTTAGCCTTACTCACCAGGGCAAAGGCGAGCATGTTTGCTCTACCTCTCATTGCGAGTGAGATCAAGCAATGTAAACAGATTTCTCGTCGAAAAGTCTGAAAAGGCGCAAAGTCCGTGTCTGGAATTTGGAATAACTCTCCGTACTATCCGTCGTATCGTCTCGAGGATTTTGTCGAGAACAGGACACAAAGTCCGAGGAAGGTGTCAAGTTCAAGATGAAGTCGGCTGATTCGCCGATAATTAGCCCACGGGCTAGTCACGTTGCTCTCAAGTTTGACTGCCGTCTCTAATTGTCTGGCAAATAACTCTTTGATGTTGGTGACAGGAAAATCGCGGAATCTATTTGACCGTGAGAGCGTCTTAGGAAATGTGGCGCCAAGATGTCCTCGTTTGGGTTCGCATTCGATCGGCAACAGAGTAGTCTTACTCTCGTTTTGGGGAGTAAGAATTGAAAAACATAATCGCTTTTGAGGGGATGGCCAGTGGCAACGTGAAGCATGAACTTCGGTTCATCAGTTTGTTAAACAGACTTTAGAACCGGATTTTGTATCCAAGAAAATACAAGGCTCGCTCGCTACGTCCATGGGTGGCTTTGAATGAAGATTCGATTTCAAACTCCAAAGGGTGCATCCCTCATTTTGAATTGCGTCGTAGTTTTCTGTCCAAGGATTAATTCTTTTGAGGTCAACGCCGAACGAAAGTCCCAAAATATTTCATGAGGATGCTTCAGACGGAATGAATCTAGAAACGTACAGCATTGATCGGCATCCAGACAAATCGAGTGGAGATTTCCCTCTCCCGACTTCCTCCGACCAGAATTTTCATTCGCCTTTCCTTTGGACAGCTTGGAACTTTGCACAAACAACAGCTGTCTGTTCCTACTTGACATTTCTGTGGGCGGGAAAGCTCTTCGCTTCCTTGGAACGTTGGAACGAGAGGAAAACGACGAAACCGAGCACCCAATCAGCTCTCTCATTTTTCTTCCCCACATAGTACTACTCGATTCAAAGCCAGCTAATAGACATTGCTGTACCAGAGAGAGCTCCCTTCTCTGTCAAGCCCACGATAGCCTTACCGTGGATTGGCAAAGCATGTGGAACAGCTGTGGGGGCCTCTTCAATTTCTGCGTCTCTCCCTCCCCTCTCACTACGTGGACGCCACACAAGCTACGTTGTCCGACACTCAATTCCTCTGCAGGACAAAGACACACAATAATGGCAACTAGTATGTAAGAGGCAGGCCTACCGTCCTTTCTACGTATCTACCTATCTACTTACTGTACTACTGTACGTAGGTACATACGAACAGTACGTACGCGTGTACCTACTTGCAGACATACCTTGTCCGTCTCAACGATCTCAAACCCGAGACGACACTTGCACAACGAGTTGAGTGCTGTCACTCCTCGAGCAGGAATTTCTAACTCGGGTTAGGTCCTATGGACAATACAAGGACCTATGTTCTAATGTTCAGAAGACCATGGTTGTGCCAGAAGAGTCTGGAGAGACCTCTTACATTGATTGGATCATAATCGACAGGGACTTTGAGGTAGCAGCCGATAGAGCAGTTGCCAAGGGTAAGAAGATATCGCTGGGGAGACGAGTCGAAAGGACGGAAAGGAAATCCTATCGAAGGCAATAATTCATCATCCTGATGATCTCCGACAGTCCATGGGTGCTAATACAAATATGAATATCCGTCGTGTGCGAGCTGCCACTAACATGAATACGTTCCCTACTTCGTATGGGATGCCGTTGGCTCGCATTCTGAAACGCTTGATAATACTTGGACACTTGTGGTGTTTTCAAACTCTTTGGCACAAGTGGCCTTTTCAGTGAGTCATAGCGGGGTGATACCTTGTTTTCTCCGAAATACTTTTAGCGATTGCTTAAGGAATGGCTTTCTCAAATACGAATGGGTGCCAGTATGTAGTTGCACCATCTGTATGCTTGTAGGTAGGTACAGTAGTCGTACACTCGTACCGCAGACATTGGATGAGAGAGAGGAAAATAGGGCTCCTTTAAGATAAGAGGGCCACTTCGAGAGCAGACATACAAAAAATCAATCTCCCTTTGAGTCTGGTTTGAAACCTGAACTCAATGGGAGCCAACCAAACGTTCGAGGAATGAAGAAGGGCCAAGGTTTCGGATCCTGGTCTTGAGTTTCAGACCTCAAAGCAAATGATTCCAAGTTGTGCATTAGTTTACAGATTGCTGACACCTCATGATTGAAGACCCAATGAATAATGAACTGTCGAGAGAAAAAGGCAGCGCCGCCCATGGGAGGGGGAGGGAAGACCAATGCCTGAATGTGGCCTTCATTTTCTACTTGACAAGCTTCTGCGCTCGATGTTGTCAGCTGTTCTTTGACTAGGAATGACGAGTACAACTACCGGACTTGTTCTTTTTTTTCTCTCTTTTACGCTACTTGCTGCAAAGCTGACAGGCCTTAAAGAGAACAAAGGCCTTTGTGTCCGTTCAAGAAAGGTCAAGGAAAGGAGGAAGGCCTGCACAGCTTGTGCGTTCTCGCTTAGTAAGAGACTCCTTGCAACGAACGAACGAGCGAACTAAAAAGGGATCATCATTCTAAGGGATCATCATTCTGGCCACACAAATCATGGTGGAGAACCGTCTAGTCTTCATTCATTTCAAAGACATCTGCAGTGCCTTCTTCAGGTTCCAACACAAGTTTCGTTCCCGACAAGCGAGGTACGTGTCAAACGGAATTGGAGACAGGTCTTCAGGCAGATGGGCTTTTGTGCTGAATCATCGTTTCGAGTTAAAGCCTAGGAACCGGTCATGCAATCGTTCAAGACAACCACCACTTCCACTTCTGGCAGTCTGGCGGTTAAAACCGGCCACAAAAAGACCTGATCATCAATGCGTTCGAGTGTGAAGATAAAATATATACAAGTACACTTCTTGATCCGTCAAAAGTATACACTGTACTACGTAGATCAGCCAATTGACATTGCACTCTATCTCTCTCATTCAGTTAACTTACGGAAATAGCTCGCAAATGGAATGATTGTGGAAATACCCCCATGATAACAATCTAATCACTCGATCCCATCTATTGTTGGTGCAAATGTGGCGGAGTTTTTTTAAAATCGCGCTTCAAAAGTGCAACGAAGACTTGGAAACTATCACTGAGAGGGGTAAAAAATGAAACAAGGCTTTCTGTGTCTGGTTTCGAGAAATTGCGTTTTTGTCCCTGTACCCTGTCTGGAAGTAATTCAAGACTAACGAGGCGAAGGCGAGTGTGCCCGTTGTCAAGATATCAAACTTCTTGCTTAAGATCAAGATTCAGAACTTGTCAGAAAAGACGGTGGTCGAAGTGGGGGTGGTGCGGTTGCGGTGTGAATCACCAAGCCTGATATTGTTGTTTGAGTCAGCAATTTCATTTCAGGAAAGAACACGACGACGACTTGATGCTGAACATTCATTCGGAAATCGCGCTAGCAACTCAAAAGGGTTGCATTGCAATGCTACAATCGAGGGGTATCCAAGATGTGTTACATTTCAGTGTCGCTAACAACACATCCGCCGGAGGCTTGATGCTTTTAAGGTGTACTTTCTTCAAGATACCTGCCTAGCGTTTCTTGATTAATGCAAGCTAGCAAAATTTAGAATTTGGTTTCAAATGGACGCTTACTTAAACAGACGTGTTTGACTTTGACAAATCCAAGAACGAAACCTCACTTCCCTCGGGTCAATCACACGAATGTTTCTACAAATTTGCCCTCTTGGGTGACAATAAAAGATAATTATTGTGTAGATAAGTGATGATCCCATCATGACAGGCACTTTCATTTGTGCCAGACATAAAGTCATAAAATGCGATTTCCGCGGCTCGATCCTTTTCCTTGCCGATTCAGACAGTCTGACTTTTAATTTGAGGCGAAACCTCAATCAGGCTTCGAGCTTCAACGAAGTACGTTCCCTACGAGTCTCATCTACGAGTACGTATCATCAATCTAGAATGGCATTCTGCGAGCATGACTGTTCTTAGTGGGAGTCATTTCGAGAACCACGACTTTTCCAAGTGCATTTCAATGCATTGCACATAAAAGGGCTGCAACGAGAATTGATCGTTACAATGCGCAAAAAGCATTCTCCGCTCTACAGGCAGAACTGTGTTCGTTCCGTCTCTTCATACGAGTCTGTGAGCTGTAGATACTGTATCACTGTGAAAGAGAACAAGCCCTAGAGGAGCTAAAGATACATTAGCTTCATTTTGATTTAGCGTGCACAACATATCGAGGACAAACTTATCTATTGATACTCTACAGACATGGATGGGATAGATAAGTGTTGATTAACGTCAAGGAATTGCTGATCTCTTCATGTAGCACTCTAGATGGATCACACGGCTAAATTAGCCTTCAAATCCACCTGATGATGGCGATGGTAGCGTCGCTTGGCGAAGAACCGAGTTTTTTTCCGTCAAAAATGTTCTGTCTAGACTTTTTGCTGAAACCATCGATTATCTTTTGAAATACCAGCCCAGCACAGTGCGTAGAACCAAAACGTCTGATAGGTAAGTGGAGTCAAAGGCCTCCAGGGCCTTGTTTTTCTTTCTAATATTTCAATAATTTCCCATTCTGGTTAAGAAACAGCCCCATTAGGGCGTAATAGATGTGCTCAAATGGTTGGAGTCGTTGTCGTAAATCAAGACTATCCCAAAACGTGTGTGCACTTCAAACCTACTTCTAAATGAGTTAAATGCAATCATGTCGCCAGAAAGTGCATTTCGAACCTCAAACAAAACATATTAATTTACCAGCCAACGTAATTCCTCGGCAATTTTCCGAACAACCCGGTTGTAAATGAGTAAGCGATTCGTTCAAACGCATTCAATCAGGGAACTCCGTCCGTCGATCATTCACCGTGCTCACCTCTGATTCCCATCATAAATTCCCGCAGACAGGCAGACACAGACAGACCTTTTGGCTTGTTTGATGATCTCGATTTAATTTCCTTTTCCCCGTGATCAATGCCCATGGCAGCCGAATAATGCGGAGAATCGACTGGGAGGATGTGAAGAGGGCATGAAGCGAACATCATCAGGCCTCCGGGTTCCGGCAGACACACTCTCTCATTCACGAATACGTTCCGACCAGACTTCCAGAAACCACAAACCACTCAATGGAAGAACGTCCAAAGGCCAAACCACTATCTACCTATTTTCGGGGGAGTACCAATGCTGTACATCCACCCAGCAAGGCTACTGATCTCATTTTGATGGGAATGCATCGTTCGACCTTCATTCAAATACTCGACACTTCAGTTAGTCCTCCGATGTAATGAAGACATGCTTGTTTTGCGAGGAGTATCATTCAACAGGTGGGTAAAAACGGTCAACTCTGTAACCTAGAATGTTGATTTAGGGTTCGTTGGCGTTTTTTCCTTCCACCTCTATCTCCACTTCGTCGACAAGTCTCAGATGAGGTTGACGAGGACAACTGGACTGGCTGACCGTCCCTGGTTCCGTTTAACATGTAAGTGTGTACGTGCGTGTGTGAGTGTATCGAACGTGCCTGAGTGAGGGAGTGAGTGAGTGAGTGAATGTCTCTTCCCTCTTGGTAGTTTGTATTGAGAAGTGAAAAACATGACTGTCTGTATGTGTGCTTCATGTCTAGGAGTGACGTCATTTACAGACGTCTCAATGAAACAAAAGTGGCCCTATTGCTCCACTGGTGAACCCAGGCAAGTCGTCAACGAAAACCTCTGGCCAGCCAGCCAGTCATCCACTCCAGTATGTACGGATGTGTACGTAGTACGTGAACTCTTTCTACTAGCATACTCCCATTGCCACTTTTTCCATCCACTAAGCTTCAAATAATGGTCTAGCTCTCACCTTAGCTCTTCTGAGATGTCTCGCGAAGGTATTAGGTTATTAGCTTGACATCTCGGGGACACATAGAATCCAACCGAACAAAACGGAAATGCCAAATCACGCCCTCTTTTATGATTAATTAATGTACATGTATGCAGACGGGGCCTGGCTTGTCATTGATTCTTCACGGTTAGGCCACCTCCTTGGAAGAAGCTCAGTTACTAAATTTTCTGTACTGAAATTGTGTCACATCGAATGAAACCTCAATGCTCAGGGGAAGCATATGAGTGGTGTAATTCGTCTTCATATGCACAATTTCCCGTCCCAAAAATGCCAGACATATTAATGACTATCGCATTTATAATGGAAGATGGAACGTCAAATACAAATAACGTCGATTAGGTAGCTCACGAAATCGGTCAACATGATATTAGTTACTTTTGGGACAGTTTTTTCCTCTCCTGTTCCGAGCACAAAAATCCTTCATCGAGACTCGCCGTCGCCGTTTGTTTTTCATGTTTTCCATCCAATTTATGCATGAACGTTAGCTTGCTTGCCCTTTGGCCATAAAAGGTGATGAGAAACCTATGCCAAAGGAGTTCATTCGTTTTCTGGGTGTATTCACAGTGCTAAAAGAATGCCAAATGGTTATGACGTCTGGGTTAACTTGCAAACGTGTCTAACTTGGATTTAGTTCAGCCCAGTTGAACCAAGGATTTCATTTTCAAAGTACAAACCACGAAGTCAATACCATCTTATCGGCACAAACGGTACTCATCATATCAGGCCTTTACTCTTTACTATTACGAGCACATTTCCAGCAAAGTCTGCGTGGGTATGTTTGAAGGAGACTTCAAGCAGGTGGTAGTCCCGAGATAAGCCAGTCTTGAGGTTCAATGGAACCAAAAGTGGAACACGAGTCTGAATGAGAGGCAGTAATCCGTGTCACAATGTCTGAAAGGTGGCCTGGCTTTGAGAGCAACAGATCCTGCACAATTGATGCTGTTGGGCATGATTATCATCCACATTCATTCAGCGACTCACTAAGTTGGGGACTACAATAATGACTGTGGGCTTTGTAGTCTGGCCTCGAGAATACCAGCTTCAGACAGATCTAAGAGCGTAAACGATCTTCAAGGAGGTTTGACTGGTCGTTACCCTGATGATAAGCCACAACGAATCAAAGTGATCTGCTCTTGAGCACAAAAGTGGCGGAAAAGGCACTACCAACCCGAGCACATCCAAACCCAAGTGAGTGTTCGTAGATGGGCTAACTGGGCAGAGACAGGAAGAGCCTTGAGCAAACAAGGCTCA
Organism: Tigriopus californicus; assembly: GCF_007210705.1. Taxonomy (NCBI): domain Eukaryota; kingdom Metazoa; phylum Arthropoda; class Copepoda; order Harpacticoida; family Harpacticidae; genus Tigriopus; species Tigriopus californicus. The sequence goes on from NC_081446.1 coordinate 5,079,204, forward strand.
TTGTTTGTAATTGCATGGACGGTTCACCACCGATCAAATATTGTCTGAGTAGTTGAAGAACTCATTCACTCAGGGTGCTTGACATATTGCCAGGTAATTAATAACGGGTTACATTAAGCCGCCCTTCCCACGCATACTGGAGTAACTTGAATTGAAGGTCATATTGGTCAATGGCTTCACTGATCCAGTGGGGAAAGGAGAGTCGAGAGAGCGGAGAGAGCGGAGAGAGCGGAGAGAGCGATCAAAGCGAGAAGGACCTTTGCCAGGCAGATAGTTTACGGTCCAATAAAAGCAAGGTGGAAAGCGCTACGGAATACAAGGCTTCCAACTGTTGTGACCAAGCCATTAACAGTACTCAGGTGGAGACAAGAAGCCAATGGGGTGAGTTTCCATGCCAGAGTTTTTGGGTTTGGACACGCATCCCTCTGCTGGCTAACCAGTCGCCATTCTCTCTCTCTCTCTCCCTCTTCTCGTTCGTTTTTTTTCGTTGTATTCTTCCAGACAAGCTCGTATTTCAACCAGGATGCGACAAGCAATCGTGAAAAAGAGTTCCAAAACTATCGTCTCCCCCACACATCTCGCTCTCTTCTTTGGCTTGTGTAGGACATAGTACATACATTGGATTGCCACTTGTTCGTCTCTGCCAACGCAAGCACGTTTTCAATGTCATTGAGCATGGAGAGGAGAAGGAGAAGGAGTACGTAAGAATGAAGAACACATCTCATTGGGCAGCCGCCGATCGAAATACGAGGTTCGAATTGAACTCCGCTCGTTCTTTCCCTCGTTCCTTCGTTCGTTCCTTCGTTCGTTCCTTCGTTCGTTCCTTCGTTCGTTCCTTCGTTCGTCCGTCCTTCCGTCCGTCCGTGCGTTCGTTCCTTCCTCTGGTGCATGCTGTGCAGAACACGGAGCATTTTGGTGCTCAGTGAGCAAGCGAGGCCAACACGTAGTACTACTACGTACCTCAAGAGATGTCGACGGCCATTCCCAGACATTTGTCTGGTTTTACGGTCGGAGGAAAAACTCTCTACATGTAGGGTACAGTACGTATGCCTTGGACTTCTCAGAGGACCCAAATCGTTAGATGGACAGATGGAGAGAGCAAATTACTCTAAACAGTGGCTGGATAAATGTATACAGGAGAAATACTTTCTAGATATGATAATCGGGCAATGATAAAAGGAAGATTTATTGGTCTGGCCAAAGTGCCCAATTTGCATCGTCGACCATGGTCATCGAACAAGCCCTTTCCTTTCATGATTGTACTACATGGAACGGCTATTCTGGCTTTTGGGCAACAGACTGATTGATTTTCAGAGATAAAAAATGCGGCAAGTCGGTCACTTTTTCCTGCTTTTGTCCTTTTGAATTCCATTTCGATCCGTCTTCATTGCATGTAAACTTCCATCCATCGTTCAGTTTCTTAGATAATCAAGAACAAAGCTTGTTGTACTGGAACTTAGTGTACTACACAAACCGATGCCTCAGCATTTGAGCTTTTGTCATTCGCAGGGCGAGGACTTCGAAAAAGAAGAAAAAAACGTGGATAAAATAAAAAAAATCTAGTGTTTCCAGTTGTACAATAAAACTGAGACAATTTTCCATGAATTAACATGAATTTCAGACACAGACAGAAACTTGAGATTGAGCCGACAATCAGAAAAAAAGGCTAGGAGATTTGATTCGACACTTTTCGACACAACCTTTGGCATACTACTGGAACAGAGAGCATTGTGACAAGCTCTAGGATTTGGCACAAAGATGAGAAAACCTCTCAATTGTCCATTAACATTCGATGTCAGACATCTGAGAACCAGCCAACAATGAAAGAGCGGCCGCTAATTTTTTTCTCCAGCTTCAAGCTTTGTCGACCGAAAAAAAAACCTCGTGCCGACTATTCGTTGTTTCAAGTATTCCCTTTTCCAAAAAAAGGAACACAGGGATATGGCAACAATGCCACAACATCGATGAAATGAAGATATTTTAGCTATGGCCGTTCTGAAAGTTGATGGGCCATGAATCTGATCACTCATCAACATAGAATCTGCGACGAGGGAGAGTGCCATTCTTGTGCATTCAGCTCACCAATCCTAGACAGAGTTCGGCCCAAAATTAACCTTTTTCACCCTCCGAATTGAACGCAAGTGGCGGCTAGTAAGACCATGAAAAAAGCGACACGTGGAGTAGAACAAGATTCCCCCGGGGTATTGCAAGAACGAGTTCTGCGCCGCTTTTTTGCAGTCGAAAAACAACGTTCCATAGAGGAACGGCACTAATCAGGGATTGATTCACAACGCCTGGGGCTCCTCACCCTGATTGGGCGATATACATATTTTTGGCGTTATACTTTAAAGCCCAACCTGAGGCAAGGCCGAAATCACAGATATGCGCATTACCGAAAAAGAACGAAGGTGTTGCATCTGAAAGAGCTACGATCTTTCCTATGACTCTCCGAAAAGTGTGTGCAACTTTCATGACAACAATAATTTAGCATGCCCAGGAGTAACGAGGCGTTCCAAAGGCATTTGTGGACGCAAACTGGAACGAAAGGAACACATTTTTTACATGCATCAATCTTCAAGACCTCCTTCAGCAACACTAAGACCACCCTGGGATTGGAATAACGAAGAAGCAGAGGAGGAGGAGGAGGGAACGAACCGCTGTCTCCGTCGCCGCTCACCAAGGTTGCCTCTGCGGGGACCTATGACTACCCAAGCGGCAACGGCCTTCAATCCTCAAGCCTTTCAACCACCAGTCCAGAGAGGCGCCAGCACACAGGCTTCATTTCTCTTCTGTCTGACTAAGGAAAAAGTGCATTGCTGCTTGCCAAACTCAAGGCAACGAACAGAGAGACCCTCACTTCAACGTATGTTGGCGAGTGTTTGCGGTGGTGGCCACGCCGGTGGTGGGCTTATTGGTGGGTAGATGGATAGAGTTGTCGGCGTAGCATTGGTAAACGCGTAGAAAACCCATTGGCAAGGAACCGTCATCAACTTATACCTATAGAATGACTCGTACTTGCTCCACTGAAGTCTAGTGGGTGGCTTTTGCAAAACGATGGCCTTTGTGCCTCCTTGCCTTTCTTTCCCTCTTTTCCGCTCTTCATTTTGGCTTAGCAGCTGGAACAGAATTGCACCAGGAAGAAACTCCTTCGTCTGAGATGGCTTTCCCAAGGCCGAAAGAAACTTCGAAAAGCAGACAAGGAAAGGTGCATTTTGGCTTGGCCTCCGTGGGGATCCAACCGTTCGGAAATGAAGGAGCGGGTACACAGATGCACAGTATTCAGACACATTTGCCAGCAGCTAGGAGAAGAAAAGGGATCTGAAATTCCCACCAAATCTTTTTACATATAAGTTTTTACTGATGTACTTTAGACGCCAGAGGAACGAACAACTTTGCACATGGGATCAATCGCTTTACATCACACTCGTATTTTCTTGGTGCAATAGTGTCGGCCATTGTATTGAGATATGAACGTTTCATGTCGTTGCGATCAAACCAGTTTGTCCCCAAGTTGAAGAGTGATTGAAAACTTCAAGGATTCCTTATCCTTGAAGTGGTAACATTTACTCCTTCTTGTCCACCTACAAACGCGAGCTACCTCTCTCCATCTTGTGCACCAAACCAAGCTCTCCGTTGAATCGAGTCCAATACTAGTGAAGTGTAAGCATTCGTTGAATAAGAGCCACAGCAGTGGAAGATAAACTGCTCGTATACCGACCGACTCAACACCCAATGCACTAGTTTGCAAAATGCATTTTCGCCCGGATTCTCCCGCCGTCTCACTTCTCCCAATAGCCTCCACCTTGAGCCCCACTTTACCCGCAGAAGAGCACGCAATTGTAGCAGTAGTTGTTGTAGTAGTAGTAGTAGTAGTTCTAGAATGGATGGAGATCAGACGTGGACGACGACGACGAACTTGAAGGGGGCAGATTTTGCCATGTCATGACAGGCTTCCAAGTCGAAAAGTTGTGAGGGAACACCAATAGCTTGGTCTCGGAATTGGAAAGGATCCAAGACGAAAAGGGAAACACGAACCAAGTTAAATTTGCAACGAATAAGGAGTCCGGCATGAGTGTTGGTTTCAGACACTCAGTAGAATGGGTGGAGGTTATGGAAATGCATGCAGCCCAGTTCGTTGGGAGCTGAATCTCAAGCCGAAGACGGACTCGAATGTAACTTTTGTCTCTCCTGTCTCGCTCTTGATGCATTTTCAAGAGCTTCCTCCTTGAATGCAAGGATCCTTGAAATCCTGGATGATCAGAACTCTGGGAATTTCCTTTGTTGCCCCAATGAACATTGAAAGGTGCATATGTAAACAGGTTGAAGGTGCGACCCAAAGACCAACCACACAACGAGCTCAGTGGCAGATGAGTCACCTCTGGAAGATACTCGGAACGTGCCCAACGAACCACAACTTGGTCTCTCAATGCTCAAGCTCTATCCAGAACAGAATACCTTTCACTACGTCATGATGCTTACCCAAACTAGCCCTAATCTTATACAGAGTACAATTGGAGGATTAATATATTGAATTCAATTCAATATTCAGACCTTAAACTTTGGCTTGTTATCAGCCATTCAAAGATGTTGCGTTTGAAAGTCTTCAATGATGTCGTCATTAACTCATCATGTTCACATTGGGTGTCCGTGAGAGCAGAGAGGGCAAAGAAGAAGAAGAAGAAGAAGAGAATATGCTCCTGGCCCTAACACTCAATACGTCTTGAATGTAAATGCAAGTGTTACATTGCGATGCATTGTCAAGGAAACACAAGACTTGAGACACGGGATGGTCCAAATCTGGCAAGGCAACACTCAAACATTCGAGTCAAATGATACACCCCACCTGAGGACCCATTTGACGTCTCAACGAGGCAGGAAATGCATTTCATCTCACCCTTGAATTGAGCGAAATCTGACCTCTTAGATGGAGCGCGAAACACCACCTTTGCCGGTGCTATTTGCGATAGACGTGACGTAATAATTATGGGATATCCCGTATGCCTTATCCAACCAACCCGATTCATCCTTTATGGCTCGCTTTCTCCGGGAAACCCCGGAAACAGCCAATTCCTTCCTTCTTTAATCAGGGACACATACAAGAACCGTGAATGAGCTAACTCTCTTCTTACCTTGGTTGCCTCCTCGTTGATTATTCGCACTTCCTTTTCGTCTCGGCATGATGCAAATGATGCCTCCAAGCAAGCTTCGGAACAATTCGAACAAGTCCTCGTGTCTCTGTGAGCACGATCACTTCTGTCTAGGTTAGTAAGTACCTGAGGTACATGTCACTATGTCACTATGTTGGTGTCGATTTCGCACATCATAGAACACCTCAATGAGTGTTGCACACAAACTTAGGGCGTTTGCCTGTATCAATAACTGAAGGTCGAGTTCTCACAATTTCCAAAGTGTTATTTTTATTATTGTTGTTGTTGTCGGTAGTGTGGTTGCCGTCGTTCTGTTTCTCTCGAAGTCCATTTGAGAATCAGAGGGAAGTCTCTTTCAAGTGCTACACGACTGACTGCTACAGGATTGACTCGCCTGCGTTTCAATTTTTTTTTCGAGGCCGCCGTCAATCCTCCGTTGAGCAGACCCGCACAGCTCAAGTAAAACACTCCTTGCGGATTTTCAATACGTAGCTCACCAGTTCTCAGTACGTCAGATGTCTCCTCTGGCACAAGGAGAGTGAACTAAGGGTATATTGCAGTAGGACCGAGAATGAGACGATTCCTCTCCCGACCGTAGGATTGGGAGACTGACGACACTGCAATGGGTGGCTGCTCCTCCGCCAGCCAGGAGCACCTCCACGGAAACTTCAAGACACCAGCATAACTCTCTCCGTTCCATCGTCGGAAGGGGATTCACAGGCCGGGAACGGAACGATGTGTACAAGTCGAACAACGGCTACTGGCAACAGACTGCTACGTCGAGAACAACTCCTATCACGACTCCGACTGTCATTCTTTTCCCTGGCAGTCCCAACTCCCAAGACTTTACCATTCCCGGCGGTGGATAGATAGATTGGCCAAAAACAGCTGGGAACGAGCAAGAACAGAGAGAACGAGGAGGATCGAGGAGGTATCGCGGCCTAGCCCCGAATATGTACGGTTGAATGTACGTACTTGAATTGCCAGGAATCTCCCCAAGTCAATACTAAAGGAGCTTCCTCCGTCTTTTTTCATGGGTCCAAGCTTTGAACAAGAGAGGATGGATGGCTGAATGGACGGAGCCGAGGGCTTGCCCAACGTCTTTGAAACCCAAAGAACGAGTTTCTGAACAGTCAGCCACGGCGAGGAAGAAGGGGAACCACCACTCACTCGCATGTATAGTTTGTGTACGTGATGGACTACATCTCGTTGGCTGGCACGTCCATGCGTGAGTCTTGAAATGAAAATGACAGCTAGATCACTTAACTCCTCAAATGAACAGCTGGTACGTACAGCTGCGAGCCCGACACAGAGGAGCCTACGTTTTGTACATTGGCTGCCGTGAGCCCTTTGGCGTCCGTACCAGCGGACAGCTATGGAGGGCACTCCGAGGTTTAGCTATCGGCTTTGGCCTGGAAAGTCAAGTCGTAGGAGCCCTTGGAATATATGTCCCATCTCCCGAGTTTACCGACACTCGTCGACGACGAGAACAAACACAGCGGCGAAGGCTTTGTCTTTGTCGAGTTCATGCCAGGCGCTGTTGCAGGCTCATGCCGCTGGAGTAAGCAGGCAAGCAAGCAAGTAAGCAAGCAGAGGAGGAGCAGAAGAAGCAGAAGAAGCCATATCCACTTGGGGGAACCCCTCTGAAACCATAGAAGGAAATTCTCGGAACCGAGATGAGAGGAGCAAGAAGAGTGTTTAGTAATCCTGACGATTGTCACGAATTCAGGGAAACAAGGGCATTGTTCAGAGGGTTACGTGGACCGACACTATTGCACCTGAACTGGCGACCATCGTCTGCCATTGTGATGGCTAGCTCTCCAAGGAGCAATTAGAAATACCAACAAAACTCTTTGAGTCCTTGACATTTTGTGATCCTGTTCTGACGCCCATGGTGTGGCTGAGACCCTTATTTGAGTTCCAAACGAGGTGGATGATGAGGGAATTAAAGGGCGCCTGTTTGTCGCCAAAAACCATCACGAATGCGGACAGAGTGTCGGGGTTTGGCTCAAATAAATCCAGTCAAATGTGTCCAAGAGGACCTCTTGAGTCTGGCGATTGAGCCAAAGAGTTGCTACGTGGAGGAAGGTTGGATTCGACTTAGTTCCAGAGCTTACTTCATTGAATTGGCCATCATGCCATATGATCCCTGTTCTTCCTTTCTTTCATGACATCACTCAATTGCTTAAGGTCTTCCAGGTGAGTTGAATAATTTGTTGGGCTCAACTCATCCTCCAAACGTCCGCCATCATCCGAGATCGTCATGGACATTGGGCTATGATGGGGGAATGGAGTAAGTTTGAGAGTTGTTTGTCGATGTTGTAAGATGAGAGGCATTTCCCGTGGTCACCGAAAACGAAGTTGATTCAGCGCTGGCAAGACTCTGGGCGCTCCATAGCTCTGGATTGATCACCAGAGAATGAGCTCAAAGCCTCCGGCGTCAAATATGGGGTGGGCTGAAGTCACAAGGTGATTCTCTTTGGCTGCTACCCAAGAATTTGACGATTTCATTTCAGCGTGTACGGACATACGGACAATATCCTACCCCGCCATAGGCCAGGAAAGCACAAGAGACTAGGATATTGTAGGGATTGTTGCTATCTCATGCCAATTATGCAGGTTCGACACAAAAATATAGATAGGAAAGTATGGTAATAGAAATCATGAAGCAAACAGTTTGTTGAAAGGGATTGAGTACTAACATGATGCAGGTTATTCCTGACTGAATCTGACTGATTGATCTTCAATCTTGTCTGGAAGTGCAAGCTTAGTTTAACAGGTTATGTTTCATGTATGTTGGATTCAAATTGGGCTATGGATTGAGATTAGTCAATAAAGCGTATGTTCTGATTTGGTAGACTTAATGAGTTAAAGTAGCTAAAGCTTGCGGATATAGATGATACCTCACTCTCAAGTCCATCGTGTACGTTCCATTCCCCTGGTTACACTGTCACATCCAGGATGTCATTTTTGTAAGATGATCAGTGACAAAGGTAGCGGCAAGGTTCAAAACCATTAATAACATTCCAAATCCTTGTCAATCTTCTGTTTGTTTGTTGGCCCAAGACTGGCAATACGCCACCGATCAAATGATATGGCGAGAATCCGGCCTCTCTAGGTTGCTCAATGGTCTAAAATACTACTCGCCAGTTATTCACTTGCTCCCCCCAGTCTTAGGCATTCCACCTAGTTCTCGTCAAGAAACTTGGCTAATCTCCTCCATCCAGGAGTGGCGCCAGAAAGACGGGTTCCCCAACGCCTCAAACAGTGGGAATGGCGCCCATGACGTCACAATCACAGCTCAGCGTTGGACAAGAGGACCAAGACTTCTCCAAGGGCGTCCGGCGGTCCTTGCCGTCCACATGCAGTCGTCCTCTCTTAGTCCTCTGGGGCCATGTCTCTTCCTCCTCCATGGCCAAAGGAGCAGCTCGCTCACCCACTGAAAAGCACCGCCATCCCGCTAAAGAGATCGAGTTAGAAAAGAAAGAAAAATAGAGAGAGAGAGAGAGAGAGAGAGAGAGAACGGGAACTCCCTTTTTTCCAACTCAAACAACTCGATCGAGAGTGGGTTGGGATTTAGCCAAGTCCTCGAACACGGTAGAAGCATTGAAGGTCTTCAGGCTGTTCATGGGCTTGAGGATTGGGCAAGGGGCAGACACTAGCCCAGATCTGGAAGAGAGGAGAGATAAAAGTGTGTGGGTGAGAGAGGACACGCAGCAAGCCCGTACATACGATGAGTTGGACCAAGCAAGGTAGGTACAAGGGAGTTCTACGTGGTGGGAGAGGAAGAACACAAAAACACGAAGATGCGAGTGGAGCTCGAGGAGAACCGGGAGAGGAGAGGTGAATCCCAATCCAGGAATGCACAGCGCAGCTTACAACAGCTGGTGTGCTGAGCAACAGCTGTTCAAGTGTTTGATGAACGTGATGACTACACAATAAAACATTTCCCATGCCAGAGGTGGGTTTGTTATAAATCCCATCAGCACCCCCTTTTTCTTTTTTAAAAAAAAGGGCAACAGTGAAAATGAATCAGGTCGATCAATCCAATTAAATGGTGTTACAACTTGGTCAATATATGGTATTGCAAAGGAGATCCCTTCGTGAAAGATAAATTAGAGTAAAAACTATGACAAAATTGTATTGGGGTAGGTTGCTGCTTTCACTGATTACTTTGATTTGCCATTCACATAGAGTTCAAAGTGACTCATGGGGACAATATGCTCAGATTGTTTGATATAATCTCAGTCTGAAGATAAGTACATCCCCACTTCAAAATAATTGGGCAGGTTGGGGGAGTTGAAAGCAATTTCTTTCGTTCAATTTTCCCTTTTGATTTTTTTTTTGAATCTTCAAGATGCTCGGGAATATTATTGAATCATCGACGTCTCAGGAATGCTAGTGCTTTATGGTAAAATGTTTAAAGCAGTTTAGATCATAGGTGGGCATCAAATCGATAACTTTATAGGGTCATTAGTTCCTTAACCGCTCATGCTCCTTTGGGGTTTAGAGCTGAAAATACTTCTGGTAGATGTGATATCCTCCATTTGATTAGTCTGATTTGTTTGCCCCTCAAACTTTGTTCCTGATGGTGAAATATGAAGGTAGAAATACCGTCTGGTTAATTTGGCACATAATTTGGCAGATTTTTGGAGCCGAATTAACCATTCGGGGTTCAACAAAAAACTAGGGGATTGGCACTTTAATAACGAAGGCCTTGCTTGACTATGTGGTCGCAGAAAGAACGAATAAGAGTACTTTGTTGATTCACTCCACACCTTTTTATTTTAGAATTCCTGAATGAGGAAAATGGAATGGCCGTTTAAACAAGACTGTTTTTGTATCTATGTTGGGAACGAAAATCGACAATAGTGGTTACTTCGTTTGAAATTACAAGAAATTTTCATCTCGATTTAGTAACTACTTTTGCTGAACAGATATGCATGCACTATTAACTCTTTAAAACATTGCCCTTTCAAACTTTCAGTCAACATTTTCTTTAATGTTTAGAGCACAAGCAGATTACCTGGCTCCATTCAACAAAAGTGTGCACTTAGTGCCCGTCATCATGTACGCCATGCTTGGATGAAATTAGCTAACATTTGTTTGTGCATATAATACTTTAACATAGAGCCAATATGAAAATAAGGTGTTAAAACTACGTTAAAAATAAAGTTCATTGGAACTTTGTAAAACACCTTTTCCACTTATTGATATCCTCCAAGCCAATAATTGGATCAAAATGAATGTTAGCACATTTATAAGTAATTAGCAAGGCCAAGGCAAATATGAAGTTTGACTTAATTTTCTGATGAAAAGGCCCATGATACATTTTAAAACATACTTAAAACGGATTGTGGACAAATGTATCGTAATGGGTATGACCTTTGGCGGCTTAGGCAACTTGCTTTGACATTTAAAAACTATTGATAGGTCAGTTGTTACAATAAACCATTTTGAAATTTGCTAACACATGGTCACATTTTGAAATCACTATAATTGTGTAGCACCTGCTTGATCTACCATAACTAAAAGCTGTGAACCAAAAGAAAACAGCTATACGTAGTCGAGGTAATCCTGCCACCTGGCGACCAGAATTGACCTCAAAGTCAGCTGTGTGTTACGATTTGGTTTTGGGTGGGCAGATTTTGAAACTCACAACCGGACATTTCTCCTCGTTTTCAAGACATTTCAGCGTTATCAAAATAGTGCTACTCCTATTAAAATGCGATTTTTCATCTACAGAGTTATCCAGCTTTTTAAAGAAACTCACTTGATGCCAAACTCGTTCATGGAGTGAATGAGACACAAGAGGATAGATAACATCAGGTGATGTCGAACATACCGTGATGCTAAGACATTGATTCTCCAGAAGAGCACTATGGAATTGGCCCTCCATAAAAACGAAAAGTGGATGACAATCAATTCTATTGTAAGGCAACACTTCAACATCACCGGGGCTGTGGGGGCCATCACCTGTACTTTGAGGCAACTGCCACTCTCTAAGTGAGTGGTCTACCAAAAAGTGCCATCCATTAAACTGCATGGCTCATCATGCACTCACTTATCTATTGATTTTTGTTCTGATTTGGCCTAATTTGACCTTCACTCAGTTGACAATTTGGATGGATCCTGTGAAAAGTGATTGGCCCCAATGATAGTGAACAAGGTCAAAATGAAGGAGCTTGGGGATAAACGCCCCCAACAAGAAATCTTAAAATTAACGATTTATCACTCAAGATTAAGCAAGTCAAAGCTCACAAAAACCACCTTTTGGATTAGAAACGTGCTTTAGTTATGTGGATTGAAAGTAAAACCGGAAAAATGATTCAAGCAGAGGAAGAAAATGGAATACCTGATTAGATATATTTTTCCCAATTTAGGGATTGTCTTGGGTATGCAATATCCATCTCGTTCAATGGTAATCAGTCAACGTGGAGTGCGCTTGGCTATATGAAAAGGAATCACATTGTCCATGACACTGATACTTTCTTAAATGAATCATTGTATATCTAATCCAAAATGACAACACCCTTTTTACACTAAAAAGAGCGAAATTCAATGTTGAGAAGAGCTTTATTCATTACAGATTAATGTCCATCTGATGAGTTTGCAAACTAAGGCACAATGTACTGGATGCGTTATCACGAAATTAAAGAAATATAGAATGTGAACGAGCTTCCCGCCAAATTGGCTTGCTCTTGGCTGTACCAACTCCAAGCCACTTTTCAAATTAAAGTGACAAAATAAGAAAGGTAGATCTCTCCAATTACAGGCAGTTCACTTTATGTTGCTTACTTGTAGAGTGACAGGCGGAAAATTCGAATTTTATTTGTTGTATATTTCCTGAGTTTCCTAAGCATAGTTATGGGCTCAAATTTGGCCAATTCCATCTATTCAACAAGATTTTGTGATTGTATGAAGTGCTAATTTGGAATAAAGTAAACAATTTAGGAGAAAAGAATTTTTTGCTTTTGTTTGCAATTGACATCTCTTGAAGTTCGTGGTATAATCCAACATTTGCCGCATAACCCAGTCATTGGGGCTCAAAGTCACAAAGGTTCAAAGGGTTTCTGGCCGTTTCTTCCCAAACACGTGCATATTAACGCCATGCTCTCAGGCTGTCCAGAGATGTGGCTGGAAAGAGCAATTGCATATAGGTTCTTCTTTCTTTCCGTCCATTATTTTTGGGGCACTCACTCTTCATAAGATCCACTTAGATTGCCAGTAGAGCGAAGGTCGAATCAATTGTCTTGCCTGCCTTTCAGAACAGAAATCTATGCACAAGTGTGTGCATGATGCATCCTGCAGTTTGTTGCATGACACTTCTTTGTAGTCGCTTGCTTGGAGAGTCACAGTCTCGTGTCCCACTCCCTCCATGAACGAGTTTGGCATCAAGTGAGTTTCTTAAAAAGCTCATCAACTGTGTAGATGAAAAAACGCATTTTAATAGGAGTACAACTATTTTGATAACGTTGAAATGTCTTGAAAACGAGGAGAAATGTCCGGTTGTGAGCTTCAAAATCTGCCCACCCAAAATCAAATCATGACAAACAGCTGACGCTGAGGTCAATTCTGGTCGCCAAGTGGCAGGATTACCTCGACCACGTATTGCAGATATAATAAGAGAAAAAGAGGGGAAAAGGCACATTTTATAGCTCTAAAGTCACTCCAAACCAATATTGTACCAAATGCGATCAACCGATATTTTAAAATTATTACTTTTGGGTCTGTACAAAATGTGTTATTTCCATACAATACAAGAACGAAATTTGTTTTCTTGTGTTCTTTTGTTTTTTCAAAGCAGGGAAAAACTGGAAATTTTGTGGGAATATTCGAATTGAATTTATTTTGACCTGAAAATGTAGAAGTTGAATGGATATGTTTGTAATTGTGGTTGTATGCAAATCATTTGGTTTTGGAAAGTCAACGCGGCAAAGGGGGCCAATTTTTCAGATTTCTCATTTTTTCGAATAGTTAGCGTCTAAAGTTTGTTTGACCAAGGTCGGGGAGGAGAATCAAACCAAGGACCTGTAGCGGGTAGCTATTGATATCTTTGGATATCTAATAATGCACATGTGGGTAGTTCTTGTTTGTTTGTATACTTTATTGACCGGATGTTTATTGTTCTACATTAGGTTGCGTGATGGTGAAACAAGATGTCTCTACTACTGATGGGGATCAAACAAAAAATCACCGGAGGTTGCAAGTAGGGCTACCAATTTACATTTTTAGTGGCATACGGTATTACTAGCGGAAAATTGAAAACCCGTTAGTTAATCACAAAAAGTAACCCTGATTTTTCTCCGATCAAACCAGGGTCACCTTTTTGGTCAAGCCTAATATTCTACGATACGCTAGAAACGGCCCATGCTTTGACTTTCCTAGCTTTCTGGCGATCCTGATTTTGGAAATTTGTTTGATCCCATCACTAGTCTCTACACTACGTCCCCCCATCCTTTTTTTCTTCGGTGTGTGTGCGTGTGTCTGAGGGAGATTGTCACATGGCTTGCTAAAGGGGAATAAAAGTGCCGTGGAAAATGCAATCATCAGGGTAATCGGCACCGGTAGACCGGCGTCTTGATAGTGAGAAGCAAGTCGAAGTTTCATACTATAATTGTCATCAACATCCGCAAAGGGTGAGGAGGAAACCGGAACACACAAGTCGACGTAGCGGTTAGGGGGCGCAAAAGACGACCAGAACGGGAAGAACCAGCGAGGGGTGAGGATGCTGAAAGGAGAGTGTCAACAGAGTAAGCCGGTTTTAGACGGTCGGCGGAGACTTTGTCTGGGCCGTGGGGTTTTTCCAGCGTAAAAAACCGTTCTGTTCAGGTTAGAATCTTGTAAGGGCCACGATATAATTTGCAATTTGGTAAGAGGCGGTTTAACTGCGTCAACTTGTTCGTAGACATGAGAGCAAGTGTCAAGATCAGGTAGAGGAGAGGTTGTAGGGTTATTGTGGTGCCATGACGGTTGGGTAAATGTTGTATCTGGCATCATGGAGTGGAGCTACAGGAGATAGTCGTGGGGGGAAGTGGGCTCCACAGAGTCAAATAAGCCGGCTGGGAGCCGTGCCGGCTCGCCAAATACCATGTCGAAAGCTGAGCATTGGAGATCGTCCTTGATACTAGCGCGGATGCCCAGCATTACAAGGGGAAGGTGATCAAACCAGTGATCGCCTGAACACGAACAACAAGTCATTAAGGTAGCTTTCATGTGGTGATGGAGGCGTTCCACGAGTCTGTTGGACTGGGGATGATAGGCCGTTATGTTGGAATGCCACGTTCCCAACAAGGTCATAAGTGCGTCCCAAAGTGAAGAGGTGAACTGACGACCCCGGTCCGATATGACCGACACGGGAACGCCATATCTCTGGACCCACCCATGGAGAAAGGTGGCAGCACAGGTAGCGGCGTCAATGTTTGTCATGGTGAATGCTTCAGACCATTTGGAGAAACAGTCGACAATTGTGAGGAGATAACGATGGCTGTTTCTTGCTGGGAGCAACCCAACAATATCGATATGTACCTCTGCAAATTTGGCGGAAAGCTGGGCCCTGAATGCCTAATAAGGCAGTTTATTGTGGCGGACTATTTGGGCGGACTGACAATCACCACAGGTTTTGACCCAAACAACAATATCCTTTCCCATGGAGGGCCAGACATAATGATATGTGATCAGATTTTTGGTACTCTTTGTTCCTTGGTGGTGTAACGAGTGTAGGGCATCAATAACAGCACTGGTCATGGTCGGGGGGACCACTGGCCTGTTCCTACACTAGTGTGTATCAACGACTAGTTTAAAATCATCACAATTAATTGCAGTCCAATGTGAGGTGAATGGTGCAAAGGGGTCTTTGTCCATTGCAGCCGTGGTCTGAGCTTCGGCAATAGTGCGGTTGAGATCCACAGTGATGGCTGATGCAATGGGATTGAGGGACAGGGAATTGGCAACCAAATTGTGGGAGCCAGGAATGTAGCAGATATCGGAGGTGAACTGGCTTGTAAAATGGAGCATGTGGCTGACACATTCGGTTTCTGTACCGTGAGATGCAGTGCCATGTGTGGCAGTAGCAACGAGCGGTCTGTGATCAGTGAGGATGTGAAACCGGTTGTTGGGGACGCCCTCAACAATGTGACGGAACTTCTGGAGTGAGAGTTTAATGGCTAGTAATTCGCACTCGTAAGTGGAGTATTTTTGTTTGGTCAAGCTGAGGCAGCGGCTGTGAAAAGCAATTGGGGCCCATGAATCAAAATGGAGTTGTTCAACAACTGATCCAGCAGTCGTGTTAGATGCATCTGTCGCCATGAGAGTAGTGAGGTATGGTGGGCAAAAGCCAACATAGTCAATCAAGCAAGGGCATCACACAGCTGAGTAAAAGCAAAGGTGAGGCGATTGAGGGTGCGAAAATCGCAACTGGACAAAGGGAACGGTCAGGTTTTTGAACAACATGTACTCATAATGCTGAAGCATAAGGGCTGCTGGATCTCCAAACAATATTGAGACAGAGCAACCGAGCCCACTCCTTTTTGGCAGCTTCAACCTTAAATCCAAATAAGTGATTTGGAGGTGATGCTTTGAATGGTTAAGTGTTTGGGAGGAGTTTTATTTGGAACTTTTCTTGGTGGATCAAGACGTGTCAAGGTTGGATATTGTTGTTAGAGGTCTGTAAATTGATCTCCGATTAGTTCTTGTGACAACACTGGCGCAATAGAATAAGCAATGCCTCCCAGTTCAGCGGGGTTGTTTTTGTTGACGAGTTTGGTGGCTTTACAATCAACGTAAATGTCGTGTTTAGCAAGGAAATCAAGGCCAAGGAGAAAATCTTTGACAGCAGCGATGAAGAATTTGTGACGGAAGGTTTTGCCCATACCAATATTAAAAACTAACCTCCAATAATCATAACACGGGATGAAGGAACCCGTAGCCTGGCAAAAGAGGTCAAGACAGGGGAGCAAGGATTGCTTTTCTACGGCCGTGACCGGTGCCATAGACTACATGGCACCACTGTCGGCCACCATATAGTGCTTATTGATGGAGTCAAAAACATGCACAATGTTACAAGCCTGTTGGAAGTTGGGGGGGGAGGTTTGCTGTTGTTTTGGAGTGAATAGTGGGCGGTCTGAGACAAGGGACCCTTGGAAACGACCGCTATTGGTACAGAGTTGCGGCCGTTTCCCGGGCGATGGAATTGGCAAGGTGTTTGGCATTTGAGAGGCGAGGTTCCGAATTTTTGGTGGTATTAACAGAGAGCATTTGCTAATGTAGGTTTTGGACGCGGAGGCCGGAAATTGCGTTGTGCATGGTGATACTATTCCAAGATTGGTTGGGAGTTGTCTGTATCAGAGAATAAACAAGGAGGTCCAACAAAGTCCTCAGGATGGGCATGTACAAGGCTCACCATCCCATGAGGATTGTGCCTTGAATTGGACAAGCGGAATGAAGCCACCTTGTTATCAGCCCGCTCTGCGAGCTCCTCCAATGTGAGTGAGGTTGCCGACGTCAAAGCTGGTTGCAGGGTGGAAGTAGTTTCTGAATGAAAATCTCACGTAAAGAATAGAGGATGTAGTAGTATTGTCTGGCCAGATGGTTAACATTGTTGCCAAGAGGTCCAATGGAAGAGAGTCATTTAAAAGGTTCTCTCCAAAGGCGGGATTCAAACCCACGCCCTCTGGGGAACCATGCCGTGCCTCTATTGGGTACATTAGACCACTTGGCTACCATGGTTCCTTAAAGGTTCTCTCTCAAGGCGGGATTCAAACCCACGGCCGCTGGGGAACCATGTCGTGCCTCGTTTGGGTACATTAGACCACTCGGCCATTTAAAGAGTAGGACATAATATCTTGCACGCATTCCGGTTGAGGTTTGAGGGTCGCTTTGAGGAGAGCGATTTTGAAGGACGTGTATTCAGACATAGGTTGAGGCTTCTTGACATAACTCCGAACTTTCCAGATGACATTAAGGTTAGAAGAGGCCACGGCATGGTGATACTTGGTGGTCTCAGAGGTGATGGGAGTCGTAGAGAACGCTGAATCACACTGAAGCAGCCATAACTCAGGGTCACAGGCCATAAATTGTGGAAGTTTCACAGCCACGCGATGGATGGCGGAAACATTCAGGTTGACAGTAGGGGTGCTGGCATTGGGCTGGGCCATGGTGACGATAGTGTGAGATTAGGTCTTGGCTGGTTTAAGGAGCTGAAAACCACGTTGGGGTCATCAGTTGTAGCGGGTAGCTATTGATATCTTCGGATACATAATAATGCACATGTGGGTAGTTCTTGTTTGTACTCAAACTGAAAAAGAAAATGGCATTCAGGCACTACGGTAATGTCTAACTCACATTTGGTTATCAATCTATCCCATTTTTCTGCAATTCCAGCTGAGGTGGGGCTTTTTGGCAAATTTCTCATCAAGTCTAATGCAATGATGCTTAAGTGAACATACAATAAAACAAGTTATTAAAATCCAGACACTCACAAGTGTTTAATTTCGGTGTCTTAATTCATGAACTATAGGCTTTTTACGCAACAAAACTATGGTTTATGTTTTGCACTTCAGAGGGCGTTTGTGAGTTAGCCTTGTTAGCCTCTAACAAAAAAAGGCTGATTGGGTCGATTCCTCGTTGTTTTTGTCTTAATCTGTCGATATCTTACGTATATTTATAACCCAGGACACATCATGTCCCGAAAAGAAATTGTGTTCATTGCTTGTCACAAGCAGATTATTTAACAGTCTAATGTGCCTCTTCCCCATTTCGTTTGGGCTGTCTGACGTTGCAAATATGAAATGAATAGTCATATGAAAATAGTAGAACATTATGGTAGAGAGCTTTTGAAATCATAATTTGGTACTTTAGTTGCGTGACAAGCAAAACAGGGCGCCAAGATAGTTAAGCAGCCCAAAAAACGCAACATAGCTGCCTTCCTTACTTCCTCAAGGCTAAGTGTGTTCTCTTTTTGAGGAAGAAAAATTCCGACTTTTCTTCGTTAAATCAATGTAGAAACTAGATCAATGTTGCAGATTCTTGCTGGTAAAAGAGGGAAAATAAGCAAGGGGAAGCATTCCTTGACCCAATTAAAAAGAGTAATTTCAATTTGGTCCAAAATTGAGACAAAATTCGTTTTATCAGAATGTGCTTTTCAAATTTGTACTACTATGAAAAAAAAAGATTTGAATATCCGATCTTTTTAATTTTATTTGCATCTTTTGTTACACTTTTTGGCTTATTTTTGGGCAAAAAATGGCAGAAAATGGCAGAAAACGACCAAAGGTGGCAGAAAATATAATTCTTTGTATTATTCTAAATCATCTTTTCCTATTATTTACGATCACTTCCGTTAATTTTAAAGCCTACCTGTATGTATTTTGACACGTTGGGATGGGTATTTTGCATCGAATCTGAGATAAAACCACTAAACGTCATTGGTGGGTGATCGAGTTTGAATTTTGCCACCGCAATCGATTGGAGTCAGGGATGCCATTGGACCTAAACTTTTTAGAGTCAAAATGGCGACATCTGCTTATAAAAAAGTTATATCGTATTCAATAACCGTTTTGATGGATACTGTTATCAATTCAATCAACCATCAAACTGTATTAATATTAATATTTGTGGAACATTTTTCATTTCAGCCAATGCTATATCAATATGCTTTGTAGCAAAGGTCACTCGAAAAACTTATCCAACCCATATGATCCTTTTTTTTCTTTGACATCTTTTAGAATCAAGAGCGGCCATTCTAAACACCGGCGGCCATTTTTGACCACCTTCCAGCAATTTCTGCCATATTCTGCCACTTTCTGCCATTTTCAGCCACTTCTGGCAGAAAGTGGCAAAAATTCGGGTAATCAGGTTAACTATGTTCTTGCATGTAAACATACGAGTACCATAGGAATAAAAAATATCTTGCTTTTATGAGATGATTTGACCATGTGCTAAAAAAGTTAAATATTTTGAGCAGTCTGTTTTTTGAAAGCTGAGGAGTCGTAATCAAGAATGGTTGTGCTGTTCAAAAAGCAAGATAATCATGCCATTTAGGAAAAAAATCTTTAGTGAAGGAGACGTGACATAGTGATTAACGCAGTTTCCCAGAGTGAGAGAGGTCCTAGGTTTGATTCTTTGCGCTGACATTTCTCCAGGAAACTTTTAGAACGACTCTGATACCAGACATGACATTGCCTATTGGAAATAAATTGCCCAATGACTTGGCTGCTGAGGTTCGCCCCTCCAACCACAGACCATATAATGACTAGACCTCGCATAGCGCAAGGAAAAATGCGAACGCTTGCCTTCATCAGCTGGTACATAAATTTGGGTATACACTGTATATATGTAGCAAGTCATCACAGACACCCAAGTTCTACTTGTTTACAAGCAAAGCTTGGCCAAGTACCAGAACTTGGGCAAGCTTAACCCAAGCAGGGATGCGCTGCTAACGTAGCGAGCCCAGATGGTTAGCTCAGGAAAACCGCAAAATGGGGATTGTTTGTTCGTAGTTAAAGTCAGATTGCCAGAAGCAAACCAAGCAGTGAACCAAAGCCACGTTGCTGCGTCACTGTTGGTGCACTTTATTGCTTTTCCTGTATAAATTGATTTAATTTGCCCTGGTATAAAATATCTTGCATAAGTTTGGCCACACCATTTTCCCCTCAAGTGTCTGTGTACAAACCCAAGTTGGGGCAAGTTCCTACTTGGGCAAGTTAAGCACCGGACTACTTGCCCTGTCGGTGCTTGCTTCACATCAGTAGTATACAGGGACTCATACTTTTTCATCCGCCAGCGTGGCCGGATTCAGAGTGAGCTTGTCACTGATAGCGTTCGTTGAAGGCCCAGCAATTGTAGGTCGTTAGTACTGAGTACAGTGACGCTGCAACGTGGCTTTGGTTTAATGACTGGTTTGTTTCTGGCAATCTGACTTTAACTACGTACCAAAAATCCCCATTTTACGTTTTTTCTTGAGACAACTATATAGGCCCCCTACTTTAGCAGCGGATCCCTGTTTGGGTTGAGCTTGCCCAAGTTCTAGTACTTGGCCAAGCTTTGCTTGTAAACAAGTAGAGCTTGGGTGTCTGTGATGACTTGCTACTTGCCCTTTTCCCATCAGTAGTCGTTAGTACTGATCAGCCAGTCACCCTCCTCTCTTTTGGTGTACAGAGTTGTTGACACAAAATCCATTTTCCTTTGCACTGAGGTCGGGCCAATTCGACATCTAGTTGTTATATGATCTGTGCCTCCAACCCTAGCATCCCAAAATACAAAAAAGGAAACAAGAAAAGCAAATAACATGAAATGGAAGAAGTTAATTCGTAATTCGTTTTTTTTTTTTCATTTTTAAGAACAAGGTGAAATCAATTAAAAGAACTAAACTTTTGAGCCAAAATAATAAAAAATGCAAAAGCAAGCATAAAGCACAATGTAATGTAAACAGATGGAAAAAATTGGAAGAAGTAAAAAAGTAATCCGTTTGCATTTTTTTGGACAGCCCTGTTGATTACATAGGAATGGAGTAAGTGTAGAAATATTGAACCTTGGTCAGACCAATATTTTGATTTGTGAAACAAGCCAAACTTGAATTTCTATGAAACAAACTAAGCTTGAATTTCTATCTGAAATGTGACAAGCATCTTTTTGTGTTAATTTCGATGTCTTTTTTTCTGAATTAAGAATTTTTGAATTTTGTTAGAGCTTATCAAAGGTCAACAACCGTCACATAGGAGTTATGTTGTCTAAAAAACTCTCTGAGGAACGAGGTTTAACAAACAGCTCCATAAACCACTCATGTTATTAGTCCATGAGGCTTTTTCGGGTGTCCACTATGTACAGACGTATGAAACTGAATATGTCATCTAAAACACAATGACTGTCTACTAGTTATAAGACAAATTAATTGCTACTCTCTTCCTTCTTGCCCATGGCTGACTTGGTCTTGTTCTTTGGAAAAAAATGAGGTTAGTCAACATGGTACTGAGTACCCGTTCATTTGCTTCATGACTGTGTTTTGTAACTTTATTTTCAGTTGGAGATTAATATTCAGTTTTGCACATATATCCATGGTATATACCAGAGCCATGCATTGGATCCGACAGGATCTCCGAATCCGATCCGAAGTGATTTTTTATAATCCGAATCCAATCCGAAGTAACTTTTTGTAATCCGAATCCGAGAATTTTTCCCAATCCGACCGAATCCGAAATTTTCTGCTCGATCCGAATCCGATTTTTTTTTCGGATCCAAATCCGAGATATATTTGCTTAATCCGACTTTAATCCGAAATATTTTGCAAAATCTGATTTATTTCACCTAATTGACAAAAAGAGGTCATTGAACTTTAACTAAATGTGCCTTTTTGCCACTTTTGCAACGTTTTTAAATGATGAGATTGAGTGGAATAGACTTAGTCAAAATATAATCTTCCTCTTGCAATAATGTCACTTTTTGTAACTATTGTCTTAATTGAATGCTTAAATTGTAGTATTAATGAATATGGTGCAAAAGTTGTGCATTATCAGGCTTGATATGTTGAGATATTCTAATTTTCTTTTTCCTAATATTGGACCGTAAGTACATTTGATTCTTTCTAATTTTCTGAAATTTTGGGTTTCTTTGTTTGTGTGCGATTGCCTCACAATTGTAATAGCTTTTAAGATAGCAGGTCTATTCACAGATTTTGACTTTGATGATCTTTGCTTTCTCTAACATTTTGAGACTTGTGAAAGTAACCATTCTCAAAACAAATTTACATTCATTTGATTTATCTTGCAATTTTGGACTTGGATCGGATCTGAACCGAATCCGAATCCGAACAAAATGTTAAATTCCACCGAATCTGATTTTTTTCCCCAATCCGAATCCGAAAAAGTCGGATTTGACTTTTGTTGGCCTATAATCAGGGCTTGAATAACGCCGTTACAAGTTACGGCGTTACTTGTAATGCGATACGTTTTGAGTAATGTTACTGGTACTCGTTTTTTTCCTGAAAAAGTAAAAGTAATGGAACGGTTTTTAGCCCTCCCGTTACCGTTACTTTCTTCTCCACTTAACAAGCAAAAGAATAAACGTATTAAGGTTTCCCACGCATTTTTTAAACATTTCGTCACAAATGTAATGAATTACTTGCCACTGATGTGATCAAATAAACAATTACAGTAGCCAATTGTTTCACGTCATATTTACTAAACGTTAAACAATCGCATGGGTTTTTTTGTAGTCTGCAAAAATTACGGGTAATGATACGAACGGTAATGGTAATGGCATCACTTTACTTTTTCTTAAAAGTAACGCTAACGCGTTACTTCTTCGTTGGTCGAGCGCAACAACTGGCTGATCTCGGCCACCACCATTCCATTTCAAGTTAGTACAAAATATGTTCAAACACAGAACAACACTGAGGCGTGTCTCGATTTATCGATTTAATCATTCAAATTCTTAACATTCGAACTGGAAACTAAAATAAGTGGGGTCGAATGTGTGCAAGCGAACGTAACCATCTTCGCCACCACTCGCATAACCGGTGCCTTCGGGGTTGAACTGAACCGAATTGATGGGCCCGAAATGACCTTTCACTCGCGCAAACTCTTCCTCGAAAACCAGATGGAAGAAACGGGCGTCAAACTTGCCAATTCGAGTTGATGTGGTCGTCACGTCCATGGCCTCTTGGCCTCCCCCTAAGACAACCTAGAAGGATAGAATTCATTTGCTTCAAACATAATCTGTTTAATCCCTGTGACAACGCCCAATCTGACTTACGTGATCAAACTTGGGTGCGATGGAGGCACTGTTGACAGGTCGCTCTGTTTTGTAGGTCTTCATACATTCGAGCGTGTCAGTGTCAAACAGCTTGGCCGTCGTGTCCTTCGAAGACGAGATGAACATGGAATCTGAGAAGGAAAGAGCAATGGATTCAATGAGGTCGTCATAAAAAGAGAATCCGTCAATTCGCTAAGGATCATGGAAGGTGATTCCAAGGCTTACTATCTTTGGACATTTGAATATCCGTCACGGTCTTGGAATGATCGCTCACAATATTGGTCTTTTGTGAGCTCTTCACGTCCCATTGGGCCAAATCGCCATTATCATGTCCGGTAATAATTTGCTCCTCGATGCCACTCCACACCAACGAGGTTACCTTCGGACCTTTATCCGGGATGACCACTTGCATCACGGGCTTATCTACAAATCAACAATAACCAATTATTTCATCCCAGGAGGTTTAGGGTGCATAATTCTGGGTGATTCGGAGGGGTAAATACCTGCTTGGAAATCTCGCACGTCCATTACGTTAATAATACAAGGATGTCCCATCTGTTTGTCCGATGTGAATGCAGCCAAATTGCCGGAAAAACTGAAGCCGCACGTCCTCACGGCCGACTTGGTTTCGATGCAGTTGAGCATCTTGCCCGTGCACACATCCCAGAGGCGCACTGAGTTGTCAGCCGCGCCCGACAAGAAGTTCTTGGTCTCCCAATCCACATCCAAACACCAGACAGCTCCACTATGGCTGTTTCTATCACGATCATTTTTCCCGCCGAACGTACCTATAAAAGAAACGTACCAATCATTCATCAATTTCGTGCTGCTCCAGCCCAATTTGATATTGCCATTTCCACGGGATATTTTGTCTGCTAAGACCAACAAGCCATTTTCTTCAGCCATGCAGATTCGTCCCAATTTATCAATATTACGTACAGTGTTGTAGATTTCAGTTTATTTGAACCCTCATGGATAATAAATAGCTTTAGTTTATCGGTCTATTATGCTTCCCTGGGTTCGATCCCTGGCTAGTGGAGTCCAATTTTCTTTAAGCTTTGTGATATCTGAATTACAGCATGAGTTTCTCCTTAAACAGCTTAGATGGGCCACCTTGCGGTTGTTCCGAGGGTGGAGGTAAGCATGAATGATAGATGTGTTGAGGAAGCGGGAGTATCGCTTCATTGGGACACTCAGCAAGAGAGCTGCCATCTGACTTTCAACGAACCTCTAGATCAGATGTAATCCTCGCTTTTGAAGTTCCCTACTTCATGGTACAAAAAATTGAATGCGATAACCTCTTCCGGGGAAATGGTTACCCTAGTGGCTCGATTTGTGTTCATGCCGAATTGTTGATTTTTCAATTTGTTGTAGATACATTTAATAAAATTGGAAAGCTTAATTGTCGATAATATGTGCGTGTGAAAGTGCCATCTCTTTCTAATACAAGAAATGCTGGGCGAGTTCTGTACGGTTCTTTTGATACTTCAACTGTTGGCTGGACTCGAGCTCGCCCAAAACCCTCCTTTGATTTTGCCACACTTCCTTAGACTAATAGGGATCGCATCTTACAAGTTAAATTCTTGACGGACTTAGGCCTAATTTTTCGACCATAACGTTCCCTCCTTTGTTTCAGGCATTCAATTCGACCATCACAACAAAGGTAAATAAATACGTGGTGGCATATCACGCCGCCAGAACTACCCAAAATAAATCTAACTCAACGCCTCGGTTGTCAAAATTTTGGCTTACCCAATCGCTCGCCATTGATGGCGTACCATACATTGGGCAGATGATCTTTGGCGGACGAGAACAAGAGATCGCCTTCGCGATTGTATCGGATGCACGTGATGGCACGATCGTGACCGTGGAGAGAAATAGGCTTCATCTTGAATCGATCCCAAATCGGACTATTGAGGGTATGAAAAGGAACAAAAATCTCTCGGTTAGGTAACGCAACCAGGCCCACCCCGTTTCAAACCATGGTGCAATCAAGCAATTCATCAATAAGAAGGCCAACGGCTGACGGGTCAAGCTATCCAAGAAAGGAAG
The DNA here is from genome assembly GCF_007210705.1 of Tigriopus californicus. Lineage (NCBI taxonomy): Eukaryota > Metazoa > Arthropoda > Copepoda > Harpacticoida > Harpacticidae > Tigriopus > Tigriopus californicus. The sequence goes on from NC_081446.1 coordinate 5,104,151, forward strand.
ACCCTTCATGGGCCACCCATATTAATAGGCATACTATTACAAACAGACCAATTTGGTGGGCGGGGCGAGTTTTCGTGAATTCAGGGAAGTGGGGACGTTTCAGGACAATTAAATTTCGACCACGCCCAACTCGGTCTTTCCTCAGCTTACTATTGACCCGATCAATAAGTTCGGTTTCAATCACACCCCATTAAAACCTGCCTCATTCTAAACTGTCTTGGGGTATGGGATATAAAATCTGTCATTTTCGGCTCTCTTCGGTCATCTTTCCTAAGGCAGATTGAAGTGTACCTCTGGCTGGGCGAAAATCGAAGACCAGGAAAAGGCCCAGAACCCATCCAAGTAGACACGGACAAGCTAAAAGTCCGACTAATAAGAATACTTACGCGTCAATGGGGCAATTTAAATTGATGTTTTGAAGTGGAAAAACTCGGCGTGAGTTGGTCTTGGAGATTGGCAGACATCAGGGTGACGAGCCAATACTTATGAAATTTAGTCTCTATCCATCACTAGAGAATATTTGGCATGGCATTAGCATGTTTTCACCATGCTCCCCAATAAACGTGATCTACAATTGACTTGCAACGCTCATAGGTGATTTCATTCAGCCAAATATTGACATTCTGCATGATTTTTGCACACCGTTCAATACTCTGCCGGGATGTAACAACAGGATTGAAAAAATCAAAGCACTTAATTGCTGATCATTTCGGGAACCTCTCTCTAGAATGTGCGGGATTTGCCACCGTGTCCTGTGGTAAAACTGTTAAATGATCCGCTAAGTAGCTTTTCGGTGTCGGTCGTAGTCATCACCCAGATTACTAGCCCAACAAATGCCATGAGGTCATATCCTATGTCAAGGTGACCATAAAGAGATAGCGTTACAAGTTCATGAAAGATTCCATTTTTATTCTCTGTTGGAGTAATAATTATTTTTGTATTGATCTTAGCTACTTCTTCATTCATTTTCTTTTGTATGAATCAGCGCATGTCACGAAACAAGCTAAACTAAGTGATGTAGAAATTGAACGCTAATTTTCCATCCCCATCAAGGTCACCATGATGAGCGTGGCAGGGCTTTATCGGTCAGAAAGCCGGCAATCGTGGCTGGAGAATGAAGTTTTGTTGTGGTTCTTCATTGATAGCCCTCTTACGCTGCACGAAATATGGTTTACGTTCTGCACTTCAGAGGGCGCTTTGTGAGTCAGCCTGCGCCAAAGAAAGGGCTGATTGGGCCGATTCCTCTTTATTGAGTTATAATGCGTTTGTGTTGTTTTTGGCTAATGATATCAAAATCTTATTTTTAATTAATGACCCGGGTCACATAATGTCGGGAAAAGAAATTGCGTTCAAGGCAAGGCAAGATCAGTTTATTTAGCAATCTACCGTACCTCTTCCCGTTTTCTTTGGCCCGTGTGACGTTGCAAATAAGGGCCCTTATTGCTCGATGGAAGCACATTCTACCCAGGGACATTCTACCAAGAACATGCATGGTCTGAAACATTCCTTCGAATTATATATAAAAAGAACACATAAGAATATATCGCATTTGTTTTATACGAATGATTTTGTCCAAAACTTAAGGACGAGTTAGTTCAAATTTTCGATATTAATGTGTACATTCGTTTGTATGGGCCTTTGGCAGAACCAAAACGAGAATCGAAGCGAGTGTCTTGCGTCAATGTCAGAAAAACATTTTTTTAGAGATTGAAGTCAACGATAAATGATAACGGGAACCTTACAGAATCTTACAGTTTTGTTTTATCTTATCATAGTTCTTTATAGAATTAATCATTTCTGGGTTTGCCTTTATTAGTCTGGCCTGTTATGTCGACTAATCTTGCTATATCCTAACAGATCGTTTTGGGAAACCGGCCCATCCTGCCCATTCGAAACATGCCGTAGTACATTCAAGAGGGGAAAAGCCGAGAGGAGATTCATAAATACAGCCGAAGCGTGACGCATGTTTATGGCCCAAGAGGTATCCAAGGTGGGATGGCATAACGATACTTTACTTGAGAGGCTCAAAAATCTCCATTGAGGTTGATTGTGTTCCCAGTTGCAATAGCAATTTATCTGCCCTTTCGGTTTATAATCACCTAATGCCGGATGAGATCAAATGCCATCAGTTGAAAATCATTGGTACTGCTTTCATTTTGAGGGGAAATCCTGCTCCGCTTGTCATCGGTGTTTAAGCATTCATCATAACACAAATAAGTAACACCAAAATAAGACTCTGGGCCGAATGCTGATTGGCATTTTCCTTCATTTGATTCAATCAATCCGTCACCTTTTTGTTGTGTCTGTGACCGAGTACGCATATCTCACAAAGCGTGCGGCGTGCGGTTCGAGATTGGCCGGGCCAGCCTGAATTCTGCGTCTGTCTGGTCGGGACGGTCGGAAATTCCGAATCCCGAGAATGGACCAGAGTGACCGATAGTGTCGCCCCATCCGCGACCATAGCGGGCCATACCCTGCCTCTCTGATAACGCGTCTCTGACCGAAATGACGTCAGTCATGTTTAAAGAATTCAATCTTGCCTCATATGTTGAATCATATCTACGAACGGCGCACGGCGCTCGCAGTTCGAGCCTCGATATCAGCGGTCTGATCCAGACAGTGAAACGGAGCCCAACGGAACCCAAAGCATTCCTCATATCCTTCATAGAGGAGGCCTCTTCAAGCCTCAACTACTCACTTATCCATTCATGGTTAATTTCCGTTGCGTGGTTGAATGAGCCACCCCAGATGGAAAGTGGTCACCCTGATTGGAACGCGAGTTTCTTTGAGGCCTTGTTCTTCTTCTTCTTCGTCTTCTTCTCCCTGACCTTTTTTTTCGTGCCGACTAGCTTAAGCCGGAGCCAAATAATCGCGGCGTGAGTTCAACCCTCCTCTTGAGTGGCCAGCCGTCCCTCGCCCATTTTGTTGCCCCGCCCCTCGCCACGGGCCGCCTCGCTTCGGCCGTCGGTCCTCAGGGGTCCGGCGATCCGTTCTTCCCGCCGTAATCGCTTTGAAGTGAGTCAACATGTCTTGGAGTGCCACGCTCAAAAGTCAAGCCGGGGGTGGTTCTGGGTCCCACGCCTCTTTGGCCGTCTCAGCCCCCAATTCGAATCACGGGAGTGGTGCGGGTGATTCCGCGGGCGATGCGGCTGGTTCGGGAACGCGTTCCTTGGGCATGACGGCCCCGATCTCGTTCAACAAACCCGAAGCCTCGGATTTGAAGCGGACGCAAGACTTGATGGAGGCCATGAAGCCGTTCAACGTGTACGATACCGAGGACCAGCTCAACCTTCGAATGGAGGTCTTGGCCCAGTTGACCCGTCTGGTCAAGGATTGGATCCGCGACCTGAGTCTGGAGCGCAACATGCCGCCCAGCATAGCCAATGGCGTGGGCGGCAGCGTGTTCACCTTCGGATCTTATCGCTTGGGCGTGCACAATCGAGGGGCGGATATTGATTCGTTGTGCGTGGCCCCCCGACACATTCATCGCGAAGACTTTTTCTCGTCATTCAATGAGATCCTCAAGGCTCATCCCGACGTGACGGAATTGCGAGCCGTGGCCGATGCCTTCGTGCCCGTGATCAAGATGCGTTTCAGCGGGATTGAAGTGGATTTGACCTTTGCCCGACTGGCGCTCAAGGAAGTGAGCGAGAATCAGCCCTTGGGCGACCCGGAGATTCTCAAGAACCTGACCGACCAGTGCGTGCGGTCTTTGAACGGTTGTCGAGTCACGGACGAGATCCTCAAGCAGGTGCCGGACAAAGAGAATTTTCGCACTACTCTCAGAGCCATTAAGTTGTGGGCCAAGTGCCATGGCGTGTACAGTAATGTGTTGGGATTCCTGGGCGGTGTGTCCTGGTCCATGCTGGTGGCGCGGGTGTGTCAGCTCTATCCTAATGCTGATCCGTCTACGTTAGTGCAGAAGTTTTTCCTCGTCTTTCTCAAATGGCAATGGCCGCAGCCTGTGTTGCTCAAGAAGCCCGAAGAGGCGGGTTTAGGCTTCCAAGTGTGGGATCCGCGATCCAATGTCCAGGATCGTTTCCACGTCATGCCTATCATCACGCCGGCCTATCCGCAGCAAAACTCAACTTATAACGTGTGCAAATCCACGTTGGAAGTCATGCGTAAAGAGTTCGAGCAATCATTGATCATTTGCGAGGACGTGGTCCAAGGCAAAGTAGGCTGGGCCAAGCTTTTTGAAACGCCTAACTTCTTCGCCAAGTACCGACATTTCATCGTACTCGAAGCCTCCTCTGACACCGAAGAGGATCAACTCCAATGGCAAGGCCTGGTCGAATCCAAAGTGCGCCACCTCATAAACAACTTGGAACGAGAAACTAATATCACCTTGGCCCATGTTTGGCCGCGACCCTATCCCTCGCTCGAAGAGAACCGCGAAAAGCTGTGCTGCTATTGGTTCATTGGTTTAGTTATCAAAACCAACCAACCCGGCGAACCGCAAAACCTCGACTTAACCACACCCATCAAGAGCTTCACAGAATTGATTATGCGCTCGTCCACCACCACCAACGTGTGGAAGATGGGCATGAAAGTAACTGCAGATTACAAGAAACGCAAGCAATTAGCCCGATACCTGCCCGTGGAGGAGCGCACCAAGTTGAAGGCCGACAAAAAGAGTGCACCTAGCAACGCCAACAATTCCACCACAAACTCGCCGGCCATCAGTCGTCAAGTGAGTGAGAGCAGCAATCTGGACCCCATCCCCACCACTCCGGCCAAACGGAAGTCTGTTGAATCCCGTTCGACCGATGGTGTCATAAGCAGTGAGGTCTCGAACGGAGCCAATACTATGGACTCCTCCGATATGATGGTCGAAGACTCGCAATCCAGCATTTCCGCTTCATCGCAAGACAAGCTTGACAAGCCGGCCCGACCTCCCAAAAGGGTCAAGTCCACACCGAGCAATCTGGCCCCTTGCTTGAGTGCCGACGTGTCTATGGACGGCACCTCCAATAGCTCGACTGCGGTTGGCGCTAATTCTAACCCTAGTATAGTGATTACCTCCTCAACAGACACTTCAGAGAATGTAGTGAGTGAAAACAACGCGAATAGCCAAGTTATTGAGAGTATGGAGACTTCGAGTGAAGAGCAGCCTTCCATCAAGCGGCAGAGGTCGGCTGACACCACTTTGAGTGCAATCAACGCCAGTCCCAATAGCGTTGGCACCACAGCCAATGAACAAATGTCCACAGGCTCGACCTCGCCCGTGAGTGCGGCTCCCGGGACATCCGCTCCCAATGGCGTGCAAGTCTCATAAACTCTCACCAAATCCATCCCAGGCAAGAAACCTTCCTCGAACAAAGAACAGACAAAAAAAATTTGAAGTGCAAGAGAGAACGAATATCGAGTGGTACTATTATGCAGTCAGCGGTGTTGCGTGAAGTGTCAGACTCGGTCAGGGAATATGTGGACAAGCGCCAGCCAACCCTACCTTTGGATATTAGAACACTCAATGCGAATTCTTCATTTTGGAGGGCACTCCTCTTGAACTACTCGCAATCTCTCGCAGTTCCTCGTGAATCCAATTTCCAATGATGTGTTGATGTAACTGAGAAAAACGATCACCTTGTTGACGAATACAAGCCGAATGCTCTCTCCGAAACAAAAAAAAATACGTTCCTTCCATCTCACGAAGACGCGTTGAACTTTTTTCTTCCAGAAAGACTTCTCTCAAAATGGGGGACGAATACGACAATGACAACGATTTCGAAGAGGACTATCAAGAGGCCGATGAGCCCGAGGAGTTGGAGGGTATGAACGACGAGGAGGCCGACGGAGACCAAGAGAATGTGGAGATTCTGCCCGCGGGTGAAGGTACGGGAGAGGGCCAAAAAAGTGCCAAAAGAGTGACCACCCCCTACATGACTAAATATGAACGCGCCCGGGTCCTGGGAACCCGGGCCCTGCAAATTGCCATGTGCGCTCCGGTGATGGTCGAGTTGGAAGGCGAGACGGATCCGCTGCAGATCGCTATGAAGGAACTTAAACAGAGGAAGATTCCCATTATCGTCAGACGGTATATGCCCGATGGGAGCTACGAAGACTGGGGCATCGACGAAATGATCATTGTGGATATGTAGAATATTGGATCTCGTGCATTTTCCCTTGTTGTAATCACTCCATATAACCAATATATACGCTCAACAAGGACCAAGAGAGGGTTTGTTTTTCTCCTTTGGACTCCTGGGGAAAACTCGCAGAAAGTTGCAGTGGCAAAGATGAATAATATTTATTCTCACGTAGGTTGTAAGAGGGATGGAACATGGGACGAGGAAGTAATAGGATGGATACACTGAGGAAGATGGTTCTTAAAGTTTAGATATCCATGGAGGATACGAAGGTCGGGGGTATTCTTGGGCAAGTGCAGAACAGAAAGATAAATCCTCATGAATAAGAACTGCTTTCGTTCGGGGAATACGTTTCATCCGGGAGATATGGGCAGCACCAACATTTACTGGTTGTAAGAACATTTCTATCGTAAAAAGGTCAATAGTAAACGAGCTTTTCCGCCAAGATTGTTCACAGTTATTTTGCTCTTTGTGACAAAAAGGTTTCAAGCGAAGTTAAAAATGCTTCCGTTCAAGGAAATCTATAGAGCTAAGTCTTTCATCCTGGGTGGCGGCCTTTTAATGCGCTGAAGCGGTCGACTCAGCTCTGCAATTCTAATAAAATGGAACAACAAAGGGCAATTGGGTTTCATCTGGAACCAAAACTGGAGCAGTCTGTCAATGGACTCTGGTCTTCGTCCGGCCAACTCGTGACGATAGCAACCACGAGGACGACGAAAACGACGACAATAGTCTTTAGTCAACTATGGATGATCGAGGGTGATTTTCCTTCTTATAGTGATCTGGTCAAAATTGCCTGTGGACAAACCCAACATCGAGATTGAGGAACCGCAAGACCAACAGAGAGGACGAGTTCTTTTCTCCTCGGTCTTCATGATCCAATTACACATCTTGCAAGCAAACCAAACTAGTCGTCTCTATTTGATTCCACTTTTGGCCAGCGCCTTCCCCAGCAACTTTTTCTCGTCCATTCGTTTGAGCAAGAAAGGCAATTTGACCAAGATATCTCGCTGAAGGAGGCCAAAAACTAACGAGACACTCACGTAGTACTGAACGCGTATAATGAACATGGACTTGGTGGCGTGGATCACTGAAGGAGCCAGATGTTTGATGTCGGAATCGCGCTTGGCTGTTTCGTCCATGGCCACCCAAGAATACTCTTTGTTCAGCTCCACTTTTAGAGGAATGGATGCCTTGTACGAGGAATCGGTCGGATTGAGCTCCTCTTGGAACGTTCCGACCACGTTTTTGAAGTTTCCTGTGGAGAACATGGCCACGCCCACTTGTTGAATGATCGCCACTTTGAGCTTCTTGACCCCATGACCTCCCGGTCGTTTGATGAGCAGATTTAAGAGAATCTCGTCGGATTCCGAGTAGACTCCATTGTCGAGTTTGGCTTGGCAATACAGGTTGTTCTCACTGAAAATGTAATTCTTCTCCACCGTCACCACAGATCGTGGTGGGAGTGTCCGGGGAAGCCTTTCATAAAGCCTCAATGACATCTGAACCATCTTCCTCTTCCGCGGTAACTCCTCGGGAGATTTCCCGGCGAATAACTGAACCTCGTATGTAGTTCCGATGGGCGCTCCATTGTAGGGTCGACAAGGGAGCAATCTGACGGAAGGCGGGGCCGAGATGCCCATATCGATGACGACAGGGACAGCCATGTAGCCCTCGTGGTTAGTCATGGGCTTGGACTTGTTTCGACAGATCTCTTCCACGGGACTTGGGTAGATTTGTTCCGCGGCAATCACGATCTCATTGCAGAACCGCAATCCCATCAGTTCCTCGTCTTCACGTCCGTATCTGGAAAGAAAAAAATTCAATTAATTGCCTCTGGTTTTGAAGGAGGCTAAAATTTCAAACATAACTTTTTATAATAGGTGAAGTTTCTACGTTGTTCTGGCACCAAAATACGACGCTATCTAATTGAAAAAGGAACCCTGATGAGTAGCCTCATTATTTCTCTAATCCTTAAGAGACAAAAGAAGTCCGTTAATGTGCTAAAAATATAGAGAGAAGTTGTCAATTAAGTTTTTATAAAATGAACGAAAAGATCCAATATAGACTTGGCTTATACCAAATTGGAGTGTTTCCTTGCAAAGAATCTGGGCATTTTCCCCTTTAGTTTGCTTCTACTTCCTATTCCCAAAATGTGGACCACTTTGTTCGGAAGGGCCATATGGAATGGGAACAATCCACTCTTGAGGACCCCCAAAGAACGTCAGAAACGTTTTAGACCTAGTTCCGTTGGTTCATGCCGTCGGGTGTGGTTCTTTACGAAGCCCTCGTACATTTCAATCAGTGCATAACTTATCATACAAGGGACTTAAAGCCAACAGCTTTTGGGCTTCGAACAGAACTGGTCCATTTTTGGGACAGTCATAGGTTTCTTCTGCATTTGAAAGCTCCTTGAAAATCCTCAACACCACAGAAAGCCAGGAATTAAATGAAGTCTGAAAATGATTGCTCTTTGAGGTCGGGGAGCCCTCAAATGCAGGTAAATGTTCCAACTACCTGAAAATGAACAAACATGGGCATGACTACGCGAACAAGACCTTCAATGATGAGGGATCAATTAACTCGCTTGATTGGAACCTCAAATAATCGAACATATTTGCTGACCTGAATTCTTGGTATTCATCAAAACCTCATTGCTTGTGAATAATGGAAATATGTTTTCGAACTGTTTCTCGTACTTTTGTCTTATCATTACATTTTTGTCACTTGTATAAAAAGTCCAAGTAATCGTAACGTTTTAAAATATTAATGTAATCGAAGAAACCCCAAAACCAGCAAAATTACTTAATATTCGTTTCGTTTTTCGATTCCAATGATGTTTCTTTATTGACAGCAAAATTGTACAAAAAATCAATCGATTTGCACAAAAGTTTGTAGATAAATTTGACAAAATGCACACTCACTGTACAAAATGAAAAATGTCATTGCAAAATAGAAATTTGAAGATACCTCATAAAAAAGGAAAAAAAAAATCAGCATAAAATTGTGAAAAAGCAGATTTTGGAAAAGAGTGATTGCAATGAAAACTGTGTCGCCTTCAGGTTTTTGAATAATAGTGTTTTTGCATTATATTCTTAAATTTCGCCAATAGATTACCCCCTGACAAGGACGCGCGGGAGTAAAAAAGAGCATTAATGTTTTTCCCCTCTATATTGGTTCTTTGGACACTATTAGTGTACAAGAGTGAAAATCCACGTGGGCGGCTGTCATCATGCCAAGTATCATTTAGTTTCTATAACCTTTTTGTAGGGCCATGCCAAGAACTGTGATTAAGAAATGGTTACGTTAAGAAACATTTTGACTCCTTTCATTATTAGAACTGCACCATGGATATATTTAGAAAGAGCTATGAATTGTTTCATGCATTTATGCGTGGAGTAATGCATGGGGTGCGCAATGCATAATAGGTTCGAGAAAGATTTGTTGATGCACGGAGCTTGTTTTTCTGACGTATAGATACTCGAGCCATAGATACGCGAGGTTGAGTATACGTCATCAAATTTGACTGATCTGATTGGCTGCCAATTGTCAGCGAACATGGGCTTTGTTTGAAAACCTTCCCGACAGGGAGTCAGTTGCTTCTAAAAAGAGGTCGCACGTTTGCATTGCATAATAGGGCAAAGCTGTGAATGATTTATGACATATTTGATCCACCATGGACTGATCTTTCGCATGCTGCCAGTCTCGAGTTGGACTAAAGCACTTCAAAAAAAGTACAACCATATTCAACAAATTACATTGTAAAGTAAAATGAACTTGTTTCTTGATACACTCAGGAAGTTCACATGAGATAATGTTCGTCTGAATAATCTAATGAAATATAATAGCAATCTAATCCTATGAAAAAGTGGGCTCAAAAAGGATTTAGAAAGTAACAAAATAGTAGTAACGATCTAAAATGCCATATCCATGAATCAGGTTGTCTTCCAATAAAATTTGGCACTGTCCTTGAAGAAAATATTCAATGATCCTTCATCATTGGACCATGATAGAACATGAGTGGAGCCAATTGTCAAATCTCGCGTGTCTCTGAATCCAGGGTCCCTAATTTGACTACATAACTGAAGCGTTTTGTAACTCTATGCTTGACAGCTAGATGGCAGGGCAAAAAATGAATGCAAATTTGAACAAATCACTAATCTGCCAATTGATGATGAATTTAAAAAGCAAGGGATTTTCGAGAATTATGAATTTACCTAGATATGAGATCCATAGGAAACTCCTAGAAACTTAAAGCACGATTGAAATTGGCACAAAATATGTTTGATGATGAATAAGAATCTAGAAAGCTTACCAGTAGCCCAAAGGCCAATGTTGGTGCTTATTAACGGCGAAGGAGTCGAATATTTGCCCATTTTTGGTGTATTTTTCCAGACTCATTAAGCTCAAATAACGGTACGTTTTGTCTTCAGCGGTTTTTCTGTCTTCATTATTCACCTATTGCTAATTTACCTTGAAGTTATCTTCCTACACTTGACTCAATACGCGAGGAAATGTTTCAATCTCGTTTTGATGCTACCAGCTATTTCCAGTGTATTAAAAAGTACTTTTTCGAAAGGTCTTATTTCGGTTTTTTAGTTCCACTTCCGTGATAAGGATTGAGTTAATTTGAAATTGGGTAATTTTGCGAGAAGAGATGGGCTCTTAAAAGGTGTAAAGGAGAGTACAAGAACATCGACTTACACTAATAATCTAATTTGTAAGGTTTTGTCACTTTTTAGGGCTTGAAAGCTAACTCGTTGTAAAGTTCGATTTCAGGTATTTCGATACCTTTCTTCAATCACGTATTTGTAACTTGAGGCATAGACTTTAGACAACTAAAACCTACACCGTATCCATCAACGAATTTTGCTTTATTCGTCTGGAAAAGTTTGCTCTTTGAATTTGAAATTCATGTCTCCTCCTTCGTTCAGAATAATACTTTTTAAGAAAATTCTAAGTCTATTTTGTCGCTTCTTCAAAGTTATATGTAGATTTCTTTTGCCGCTATTTTCAATAGAGCAGGTCCAAAACTAATTTTCTATCCCTTCATCTTTATCAAACGTTTCAAATAATCTAACAGAGTTTTGGTCTTTCGCTTAAATGTGGCTAACTAGTACTAAAGCTAACGACTGAACATTTTAACATATGCCCATTGCCAAACACATGTATGACACTGATTTCATTTGAAATTAGCAAGTACACACATGATGGTTCATTTACACGAGGTATACTTGGGTACATATTTTGACGAACAATTTGGGAAATGTTTGACATCTGAGAAAGTGGACTAAATGTATTGTTTTCAATATGCCAGTAGAGGTCTAAGCAATATTTGGCGTTTGTTTTTCAATCAAGCATGTTAATTCAATTCGAAAATGTAACCAAGATTTAAATTCGTTAATCCATGTCAATATCATTTATGAATTAATTCAAATCAGTTAAAGTACGGACTTCTAGAGATGTGGACTGCGAACGGAAGCCAAAATTTCGCATCTCCTAAACAGTTCATCTTATTCCAAATAAGCATTTTATACGACCACAAGATCTTGTTGAATAGATGAACTTGGCCAAAATTGAGCCCATACCTATGCATAGGGAACTCAGGAGACATGGTCAAAGTTATGCAGAAAACAATACATAGCATTCGAATTTTCGGCCTGCTCTTGGTCCGCTATATAAGCTTTTGACAACATACTTTTGAAATGATCCGCTTTACAAGTAAATGATATGAAAAGACATATCTTTAATTGAAGAGGGCTACGTACCTCATTTAAATACTTTAATTCGAAAAGTGGCTCAGAGTGGCTTTGACCAAGAGCAGGCCGATTTGGCGGGAAGCTCATTCACAGTCCATATCTTTAGAAGTCTATAGTTAAAGCCTTAGTCTTGGTCGCAATTTTTAATTGAATCAACATTAGTGATCTTATCGATACAAGGGGGTTTAGGCAAAGTCATGGTGAAAATAAGATAAGTTTTAGTCCTCCTTTTCAGATGTCTAACATTACCCGAATCGTTTGTCAAATTATGTGACCAAATTTATCTCGTGTAAATGCATCATAACTTTCACCCCACTCTGACAAACATGAAATTGATGGACAAAATCTGGATTTGTTACCAAAACAATTTGCGTATTTTTTCGATTGCTTTAAACACATTTTGTTAGTTGGGCAGCAGGGTGTCGGGCTGATTGCCTTCTCTTGCGTTACGCAGTTTCAACCAAAGCAGACAAACGAGCCATCAATTCGTCTAATTGTTGCCATTTGATTTAAGTGTGAAACCTTTTCCCATTTCAGTCCCTAACATCTTTTAGTCTACCGAGACGTCGACTGATGGATGCAGTACGATTTTTAGACCACATATTTTCCATTTGCTTTTCCAGAGGTCCGAAATTTGCAACAATGGGAAACTTTTAGACCATCTCATGAAAATTCTGAGGCTTTGTCAAGTCATACACAATTGTCCCAGAAGCTTATCTGCAATATTTGTTGGCCTCCAGAGAGTGGTGAGCAAGAGCTCTATCAGACTATTCAAACTTCACATACTTGTATTTTGACCGACCTTCTTTCAAGAAAACTGGATATAAAAATGATGATAAGTTATGACACCCTCTTGATAGTGTCCCATGATCATCTTATCATGTAATTCATCATCAAATACTTGAGCAAGTGAAGACCCTTGAATACTGGAGATGTTCCATTACTATCGCATTTCGTTTCTTTACAAATTCATTGGTCATTTTTCGTTGGTTTTGGGTCATTTGTTAGTTTTTATTGGTATGTATCTGTCCTTAGCCGTAACATTGAGCCTTTTTCTTATCAATGGACAATTTGAGTTATTTATAGCGAAGTAACCAATACTAAATTGGAAAAAGGCCCTGCTCGATAGTACTCGTAATTTGAACCGAGGGCTTAACCTTCATGTTGAACACGTCAGATATCATTTCATAGAAGGCAGGTCCTAGAGAGTCATGAACCACTAGACACAAGGACAGGGATGAAAGGGCCGAGAATTGTCATTTGGGAATCAAGTTAGCGCATTGCGTTCTTTTGCAAATGAGATTGACCCCGAATCGTTACGAAAATGTATTCCAATTTTCAGCTTAGTGTAATGATTGATCAAAAGTAATGTCCCCTGGAATCCCGCAACATAGTGCTACACAAAATGAATCCACTGGCCTTCTTTTAATAATTCATTACAAAATTCTTTCCTCTGTGCCATGTGATTAGCGATGGGGAAAGGAGAAGTAGCAAGTGGTAACATACACACAAGTCGTACTTGTTTACAAGCATACATGGTAAGTTTCAGATTGCCAGAAACAAACCTGCCGTTCAAGGAAAGACACGTTACCATGCCAGTATTGGTGCAGATTACTGCCATTCCTGTATGAGTTATTTTTATTTGTCTTGGCATAAAATGTTTTTGATTCAATATGTTTGGCACCCCTATATTGCCATTAAAGAGCTTGTGTACAAATCCAAGTTGGGACAAGCACTATCTTGGGCAAGTTAAGCACCGGCCTACTTACCCTGGAGGTGTTTGTTTCATATCATTACTTGTTTTGTACTGTGCTTTGAGCATGGATGATAAATCATAAAAAGCCATTTTTGACTAGGTGGGAGAAAATGGTGGCAGAAAGTGGCAGAAATTTCTTTAAACTGGATTTTTGCCAACGAGGACATAACTTGCATGGGAAATTCTTAAAAGTCATTTTTGACCACCTGGCAGAAGATGGTGGCAGAAAGTGGCAGAAATTCCTTGAAAGTTGAATATTGCCATCGCTGGCTTTGAGAGAGCATAACTTTATTCCTGGCGATCTGTAATCCGTCTCATTTGAAGGAAACCTCAATGCGTTCACTCCCCTTCAAAAGGTTAATCTTAGACCCTAGCTTCCCTGTCCATATCTCAGTGGTTCATGGAAAAATGATTGAGTCTGGATAATGAATGGGAGCTCATATTTTATTACCACTCCAGGAGGGCCATATTGCTTACAAAATGAATTGCTGACATTTTGTTGAAAGGCTTGGGCTGTCACAAGAAAACCTGATATGAAAAAAGCATTGAATGAAAACATGCTTGCAAAGAATTAAGCACATTTTCCACTTACTTTCTTCAAGCTTGCCTGGTCCAGACATGGAGACAGATACGGTTATATACTGACAAGCAAGCTGTTTACACTTTTTCATGGATGATTTAACAATTACTTCCAAATAATATTTTCAAGACTGTCCCCCCAAACACAAGGTATTACTCCATTCATATAACTCCATCTCGGAAGCACACATTATTTCCATCGAAATATTCCCTTTGGATCAGTTGAATTCACTAGTCAGTAGTGGATGGGAACAACTAAGGCCGGCTTTACACTACGATGGAAAACCAGGATGGAATCCGGTTTGAGGATTGAAGTGGGACTAGTGCTGGGGCGAGTCCAGCAGAGGACTCGAGTCTTTCATTGTTCCTCAAGTCTCATATTGCGAAATTTAAACCAAGGAATGATTTTTTTTCACAAATTCGGACTTGAGTCCATAGAAAACCATAACGAGAATGCTTAAGCTCAGCAGGAGTTGTACAGCATGAGCATGTTTTCAGGTCAGCTGACGCTGGTGGAAAAAGGACACAGATATTTCGTGAAATCTCGCTTCAGGCAAGTTGAATTATCCTCATGAAACGTTTGTTATTCCTCTTTAATCTTAATTTCTTTTGAATCTTACAAATATACAGGTAGAAAGAGCGGTAGAATAATAAAAAAAACATGCTTTTGGGGGCATAATACACGTAATCATAATACAAGATTTGGACATTAGTAGAGTAAATTATGTACTCTATTGATTGCCCTGGTTTAACAACACATCTCGAAAATCTCGAAAGTGTAACAAAATGTATCCGAAATTGCAACGCAATGATGAGGCACTCGGAATTTCATTTCAATCTCCCAACAATGTGCTTAAGTGTGGGCGACATGGTTGCGGCTTTACGTAATAAAGGTAATTCCGACACCTGTGGAGGTCAGACTGAACCCAGACTTGTTCCTTGGGTTTCAGTTAAGTGTTTCCACCACATGGATGAAAACTTTAACTTGAGCCCCATTTTAACCTCTTCAAAATTTCGTTCTTAAAAATTTGGTCGGACAACTTACTCAAACCCGTTTTATGAAGCTTGCTAGATGAGAGTAATTGCTTGAGAAGGAGTCGTATTAGGGATTTCTACTCTGAATTTGGACGAGCCGTCAATGATTCAAATTTGTACCACAGTTGTCCTAAGTAGCTTCACTACGAATGAAACATTTTGCCCATCAGTGACAGCTGAGACGAAAACATGCGATCGCAGCGCCCTTGATCGATCTATATATGAAGTTATCTATGCTTGAGTCTTATAGAAAGGACTCACACTCGAGTCTGGACTCGCCCCAGCACTAGTCCTACTTCCATCCTCAAACCGGATTCAATCTTGGTTTTCCATCATAGTGTAAGGGGGGCTATACACTAGGATGGAAACGCGGGATTGAATCCGGTTTGAGGATGGAAGTAGGACTAGTGCTGGGGCGAGTTTTTTTGCCATGTGAGTCTTTGTTCGACTTGAGCACAGTGATAGATTCGAGCGTTTTGCCGAACTCGCACCTGCCCTAGTGCTTCTTCCATCCTCAAATCGGGTTCAATCCCGCGTTTCCATCGTAGTGTAAAGTCGCCTTAAAGCCGCCCTAAGACAAACGAATCGCAATGGCGGCATAGTCTCATTTCCTACGAAATTTAATGGCCTAGTTATTCTATAGTTTCGTTTCTTTCTGTCTGTGTGGTCCCCTAATTTTCAAATGGGTTTCTTTAAGCAAACCTTTTTTCCTGAGCCACATTCTTAAACTTAACCCACATCCAATCTTTTGCTAACAATATTCATTCGTCATTGAAATGGTTGAGAGGGATCCCATTCTTCCAAAAAGTCTAGCAACGTTCATTCAAGTCAATGAATGATGTCCAAGGAAAGAGACTAGGTTTTCTCTTCAGTTAGATGAAAGGGGAAAATGAGCACAATATAAGAGCACATGTGGGAGTTGACCGTGGCTTTTCTGAATCCATTGGCACGAACGTTGTCTTATCTCCAGAAATTACATCAGGCCAAATATGATTAAAAGGAAAACACAAGTCGCTCATGGAGCGAGGGTGATTTTCCTCAACCATTATCTCATTTAGCATAGTGCGGGATAGGCTTAACTTTTCTGTAATTTCCAGAGTTTTGGTAGAAAAAGGCCTTCAAAGTGACAACTTTAATGGGGTCATCTTTGTTCATAAATGCCAAGGAATTCTGGTTGTTAATTTGTTACAAGAACATAAGGTTCATATTGTTTCTAATCTTATCCCAGAGGACATGACAAGCTGTCAAGATGACCTGTCATTATCAAAAAGATCAAAGCCTTACGTTTGGCTCGTCAAAAAGGTCTCTTGCAATGTAGAGATTTCCTTTTACGTCAAAACTATTTACTATTTCTAAAACTCTGCTCTTTGGTCAGAATCCTCTCTCTTGGGGGTAAACATTTCTGAGCACTCATTATCAGATTAAGACCATCATTCCCCATTCTGAGCGGCATGTTCCAAGGTTCTTCTCTTTTCCCTTAGCGTAATGAGACCTCTCGCTAACTGAGTTCCAAGAGCTGAGGTCCACATTAACCGTATAAGTTGGGTTACACAAGCGTGTCAAAGGCCGTCACAAACCTGTCAGTCACATAAGTCATACCTTCTTTTTTATTCACGTTTGTCTTGTTGTAATCTCACGCTTCCATCGCTTTATTGTCTGGAGCCTTTTGGGTGGGTTATCCAGTAATGGCCACGAAATAAGTCAAGACAACGACGAGATAGCGGTAGATTGTATACCTCGTTTATCTGGGGTTACGTCGCAAAAAAAAGATTATTCAAGGTTTGGAAGCATTGTTCCACCCAAGGGCTCATGACAAGCACAGATACAGATGGTCTGAGGAAATTGCTGCGATCGAAACGGTTCGGAGACCTTGAGAGGGTCATAAATCATTCGAGATTGAAAAAAATGGCGAAAACGTCGGGAATCAAACAGAGCACTTGGAACCGAACTTCTGTTCCGCTTTCTTGCTGTACGTACAGCATATCGAAAACGCATTTACGACGAGGATTTATAACGAGAAAGAAATGGCGGGCGGTAGTAGACAATATGAATCATTTATCATCCCGCCTTGAATGTTCGTCACCAAAGCTTGAAACCCAACCGAGACCCAAAGGTACAATCGTTTCCAGTACAATTTTTCGAGCTGATGAGAAAGCTGGAAATGGTTTCGAGCACAAACTAACGGGATGTTGAGAATGGGGGGTAGTGGTAACTACCGGGGGCTACCGGGAGCAACCTACCACCATGGAGAAAGAACGCTCTCAGTTGTAGAAACGAAGGAACCATTATGCGCAAATGGGTTCTGAGTGATACGGATTTGGGACCGCTAAAACTCTGGACATTTATTCTTGTCCCTATTCATCGCGATTCATCCTTGTTAAAATCGTTATCGTTACTTCTCCCGGTCGACCAGCAGGAGGAATGGAAGTTCTTATGGTGTATTAAAATCGAATGAATTTGTTTTTGCTTAAGCCATCGACACAATATACTGCAGTGAAGACGAGTGTTCTTATCGTCCAAAAAATGCGCGGGCCTTGAGAAAGTGTCTTCCTTTCAAGTCGGTAAAAAGAGGGGAAGGAACTATCATTGATGTTTACCTGAAGATTAGGACCACCTGAAGAAAAACCCGATTATGGCTGGCACTATGGATCACATTTTCGTGGATCAGAGCCACGCCCATCAGAGGTTCCACTTTGCTTTCTGTGATGATCAACTCTCTCTGAGGTAAGAATAAGATCAGATTGCCATCTTGAGAGGATTTCTTGAAGATCCGATTGTAGCGAAGAGCTTGATTGGGTACATTGGGATTAGGAGGAGCCATAAGATTGGAAACCGCTTTGTTTGTTGGTGAGATGTCTGAGCACTTGTGATTAAGTCTCAGATTATCCACACTCCCTCGACGATTCTCGAGTGTGAGCTTGACCGTGGTGAGATACTCATCCTTGGTTTTAGATGAAGAGGACGCTGTCGTCGCACTCGTCTTCGTCGTGGTCTTTTCGGATGATTTGCCTTGGGAACTATCTCCGGAGAGCAGGGTGTCACTCACAGAGGTCGATCCACATTCTTCCGATTTGCCTGGGCCATGCTCTGTTGAGGCTACGGTTGTGTTGTCTGTTTCTGACATGTTGGTTGTCAACGACGTGTTCCACCTTCTCAAGACAAGTAACAAATGCCACTACCACAATCTTCATCCAAGACAGGAGCCAAAAAAGGAAGGCTGATGGTACGAGAAGCGCAACAGGATCCATTTCTGCGTTCCAGGCGCGCCTTGTTGCCTTCATTGGTTCATTGCCACCAGGCCTTCCATACGCTTGGCTGACTCTGTTGGGACCACTAAAAATCCCCAAGGTAAGACTAGTAGGGAACAAGCGAGACACAAGGAGAGAACGAGAAAGACCCAAATACGGGGAGGAAGGAAGGAAGGAAAGAAGAAAGAAAGAAAAAATGAAAGAAAGAGAGTGAGACAGGCTGAATAAGGTTCCGAAGGGCAAAGTCGACGCACATTTATTGGAACAAATGGTGAGGTGAGATAATTGCAGATCTTAAACCTTGTTGGGTTTGTTTGGCACACAACGAGCTTTAATGAACACCGATCATTTTCATAAATTACACATTTTCATATGTGGATAAATGGACACTCTCTGGCGTGGATACTGTCTGTAGATACAGATATGAGATAGCATGTTGCTCTTTACACGTAAACAGGTCAACACAAATGTTCCATAATCAAGATGCGGTCAATAAGGATGGCTAGACACAAATCAGGCATGTGCTATCCTTCTTGGCCAAGTTGCAGCAAACACGATTAATGGAAGTTTCTGCTCCCATCAGCATAAGTAATTTATCTTTCGAAGACTTTTCTGTGGATGAATCAGAACACCTTGCAGGGGTTCGGAGGGGTGCAAATGCCAAAAGTCAAATGTTACCAAAGTGTTCCAAAAAAGTGTCACAAAATCAAGCTCCCTCAGGCTTAAGCAAAAGCCGAAACAAGACACTGTCAACTCCTCCCGAGTCCTTTTGATCACGATCAACCGATGTGAACGATACATCTCTCAATATTGTTCGTCACAACTATCCCTCCCCCTTATTGCGTCTCACCTCCCAATAGTAATTCAATTCTAGAAGAGCTAAAAAAATTGGAACACAATTTCTTAGTCTCGCCCTGTTTTCCGGGCTCTAATTGGCGCGCGGGAATCCTCCATGTGTGTCCGTCTACATTCTCCCTCTCCCTCTCTCTCATACCCACCGCGTTTTCCCAATGTTGTGCAAGGAGCGTGGATCCCTCTTTTCAAGTTCCAACATCACTTCTGAAGATGGCCAACAGCCTCGCGTCTGTACGAGCCAACCAGCCATGTCGATGGATGCGTCCATGTGCCGGTGGAGTAGCTTGTCACAAGAGTTGTGAAGACATCGTACACCATGGAGAAAGATGGAGGAACCACTCTGAGCGGGAAAAGGCTCCCTTCTCCTCTCACTCACTGTTCTAAATCCATGGCAGCTGCGTTACTTTTCAGAATCTGCTTCAAAGGCCTAAGGCCATGGAACTGACAACGCACGTACCACTTTACAACCTTTCCCAGGACCATTTGGTCCGTCTATCAGAGAGGCATTGTGTTTTGTCATGTCAAAAAGACGCAAATCTTGTCGGCTGCATCCTGAATCTCAAGTCCCTGGGGAAGGTTGAGAAAAGTTGGAAACTTTCTTTGCCTTAGCGAACATTCTTCAACTTTGACTTGAACGTTAAATTGAGAGAAGGCACAACTATCTGCATAATCAAAATGGGAAGGTACAACAAGGAAATGTAGGATTGCTTCTGCCCTCTTGAGTACAAATAGGGATCAAATTAGCGAGACCGGCCTCTGTTGGCGTGTCTTCATCTCCAAAGTAAAGACGATCCATTGAGTAAACTTCCCCAAGTACAAATCCTAGCTCATATCTAGTTGGGAAGATGATCTACTCTCCAAGGTCTTGTGCTTCAGAGCCATTGTTCTGTAATCAAGGTTCGGAGGGAACAGGCCCCGTTCAATTTGGTCTGGACAATATTTACCTGCAGCGTGCTAAATATAGATTTGTTTGATCAACCATTAAAATAAAGATCAAGGGAACAAGATTCTATCCACGCATGAAGAGATTGGAGTTTTGCTTATAAATTGGCAATGCCTTATTTGTACCTTCAAGATAAGCGCTTTTTGACTTTGTGCCGTGGAACTCTGGGAACTTCCAGACTTTTCTCCATCTAGCACTAATGAGATCCTAAATCCTAACTTTGATTGGATGTAAATCTTAACTAAAATCCATTTAGACGGCTTGGAAATTCCTCGAATCTTTGATTGCCGATTCAATTCGCACAGCAATTTCCCGTTTCGGTCTCAAGTTTTGTTTGTTCCCAAAAATTAGTCTAATTTGGCGGCTCGTGCCCCGTCTCCTCCTTCAACAAAGTGCGATTGGGTAGATGCAAAAGGGGGAAAAGGCAGATTTTCTCCACACCCAAATGTCGGGACTTTGGTTCAAGTCCGCAAGAAACGAGCAAACGGCCGCCAGCAACGCAAACTAGCTACTGTGACTGTACGACACTGGATGGGGTGGACGTACGTGTACATCTGCACGTACTACACACGAGAACACACCCTAGCATAGGTAATACTACATGCTGAACTACTCCGAACCTAGGTTGTCAAGGGGAGATGTGGGGAAAAGTGCTCCAGAGGAGCGCGATTCCGCGAAAAGATCATCCTGAAGCGTCCGCCTTCTCCGAGTCGTCCTAGTATTAGTTGGAAAGACATTGAAAATCTTCTGATAAGGTGGGGGATTTTTGATCATTCACGTTAGTGTTGTAGCCAACCTTGTCCTGAGCAGCTCTCTTTCTCTCTCTCTTGTTGAGACATCCTCGCACTCACTCTGGGATTTTGCCTGACTGTCCTGGATGGATCCAACAACGAAAGTGTTGTCTTTGAAAGCATCCATGGCGATGTGATTCCGCTTTGAACTGCTTTCCCTCTGCATATCGGCTTCATCCTCAACATCATCCTCCTCTTGCAAGTCGATTTGGGCGGTGTCTGCTCCCAGTTTCATTGACCAAACAGATTTCGTGCTTGGTGTCTCAAATCTTAGTTGAACTGGATTCAAGAAATCCCATTATGAAGATCCGAAGAGATCTGGGAACACTATGGATGCTTCCATGGGTTGCTCTCATGATGCACGTCTTGATTATAGGTAAGAGATCAAGTTGTCTTCTGAAAAACTGTCGTCTTATCCGATTACTTCCTTTGTGCGCGTGGGGATTCAATTACGGGAGTAATCAGTTATTAGAGTTGGTTATCTTAGATCTTTTACTCAAAACTCTCTCAAGTAGTTCCAATTGTTCCAGACTGAATACAGTATCCTTAAGCATATTATACCCAAGCACATCTGACTGCTTTTTAAGAAATCGCTCAAGTTAGCACATTTCCTAGCTTTCAAAAACAATGTTTTACTCATTTCAAGGATCTAGCGTAAAAAGAGATGAGCAAACGATCCGTACCAACAAAAGAAATAGTGAATGAATATCCGTCTGGGCCACTTCATTCATACCCCAATTCAATAGTTCGAGTAGAACTGCAACATTAACAAGGCCTGCAACATCAAGTTGCAAGTTGCCCTGCAACAACACTCTCTTGCTTTTTGTTTGTCACTTGATAGAAGATGTTTAGTATTAGCATTATTTATTTGAGTACCCTTCAAAGCTCAATTTCACTGTTGGTAGGTTTCGAACCATACCTGAAGGCACACCACTGGGTATATATACAGCATTACAGCATGTAACAACCAATCAACCATGATTTGCCAATACTCTCGACATAAAAAGTACACGTTGAAGAAAAATAAAACGTATCTTTAGATTGATGAATAAGAAATCCCGCAATTGTTGTGAACAAAATACATATACACATAAGTAAAGAACCTCATTGGAAGTGAAAGCTTCGGTCTTTTGCCAACTCAGGGTAGTTCAGCCTCGTGTGCTTCTTACCGAGATAAAAGACATTCGCCTCATCAGCCAAATTAGCAATCAAAAGCCTCGCACTAGAATTACGCTTGGATTTTCCCCACCCCTACCAGCGTATGGACTGCACGTAAGTGGTACAGTGTATAAGTGTTACACAGCCTATGTGTCTTCCAGAGCGGCTTGTTGTTGTCTTCGTACTTCATCCATTCACTAAAGAGAGCGAAAAGAAGGTCGGTCCTCTCTGTTATTGTGGTGGTCGCTGAAGAACTCGTGGGAAATGTGGTTGAACCGTTAAATCGCAGTTTTCTTATCGGGTAAACCTGGCGAGAAGAAACCATCGCTTTTGTTTCTTTTGTCCCAATTAAATGCATACGGACTCTATGAGAGCGGTGTCCCCTCCCTCTGTTATCAAACAACTCTTGTACGACGTTCTGTTATGTTCATGGCTTTATCTTATCTCAATCCAAGTGATTTCCAAGAAGGTTACGCACTATTCATCGCTCGACCTCCAGAATTTAATTACCGACAGACTACTATTACATTAGGAGCCGGAAGCAAATCACCAAAACCATCGCTCACCACCGCGTTAATGATTAAAAGCATTACGATAGCTTCAATTTCTGGTGTGGGGGCGAGCTCGATGATGTGAGTCTTATGGGAAAACATTCATTTCCCAAAGAATTAAAACTGACTGATTCTCAACAGGAGCCTCTCAAGAAGGGAAAAAGCCGAGGTATTGTAAATGAATGGTTCCATCAGACCTGGAAGGCATTTTGATGCTGATTGAAAATTTTGTATTAGAGTAATGGAATTGAGTGTACTAAGAAGTCAATGTTTGTCGTTGGAAGGAGTGTTCTAGTACACCCTGGTCTACTTTCAGCCGCATTTTAAGACCTGCTGAACTGGAGTAGCGTGAAAACGAGATATTTGGTCTTTCAACATTTATCCATTACCTTCACTTCTATTTGAAATGGATTTCAAGGACTTTCTGAGAAAATGTCTGGCCTCCATTTAAGTTGTTGCTCGATTTCACACCGAGCGAAATATCATCAAACTCAACCTTTGACAGAAGGAGCCAAAATGCAGTGGTGTGCGTTTTTATTACCGTGTGAGCGATTCAGCTCACCTTCGCAAAAAAGTGTATTGTTGCCGTTGATTGCCGTGAAAAAGATTAGTTCTTGTCCTGACAAGATCAGCAAGACCTCGTTCATTGTCCGACGATGCACCTCCAAATCATTGACATATTAGTTCGACTGTTGAAAGTGTTCATCATTCTGAAAAGCGAGGGATTTGACAGCTATCTATTTTACAAATCCAGACCTCTTGTTTTTAAAGCACATTTCAAGATGCATCCAATATTGGGTATCATTTTCTTGGTCCGAATGGGGATCCACTTTCAAATAACACGTCAAACTTTCGACAAAGTGCGATTCATAACAGAGCTAACTTTACCTCGTGCTAGTAATGAAATCTGTCAATTGAAATACGAATTCCTGGTAATGCCACATGAGCATTATCTGGATCCAACATGAGAGATGGAAATAGAGTGATGATGCTTGGTGGTTTTCAGTCTCGGAAATTTCCTTAGGGGAAAACGAGCAGAACATCAATATCCAATTAGCACTGAGACAGAGAAGCTCACCATTAAAGTGCTAGGCCAGTGAATCAACATTCAGAGGGTGGGGAAACACTCGAGAGCTTGTTTTGTACGCATTCAAAAAGATTCATTTCACTGACACACATGTGTGTGCCAAGGAAATGTCGATCCTCGTAACATTAAAGAGACGGGGATAAGATTTGTCAGAGACTGGATTTCCACTCATATTTCGATGAAACAACATTCTCTCAGAGCCTTTAGATACTTGGCCGGGGAGTGGATTTTTTTTTGAAAACATGGGCAGACTTTATTGCTTTAGGAATGGTACTATCTTTATGTGCAGGAAGTTTATATACCAACAAATAGTGACTGACACGGCCATCATACAGTCGTTCACTTTGAGCCGTGAACCCCTGAACTTTGATGATTTGAGAGCGACTAAACGTGAACTCAACTATCCTTGATTGAGTTTCTTGGAGTTGAATCCACAAATGCCCCGGAATCCAAGGCTTTTGGCTTTTGTTGTGCTCGTTGATGTTGTGCGTGCACGAGTTGCATATCAGCCCAATTGATCTTTATTACCAGGAACAGCCGTGATTACAAATCCCCGAGATTCAAACAGAAAACAAGAATTTCAGTTTCAAGCCAAGCCAACATGGATGGCCATCATCGTTCATTCAAGGAACGGGGTTGAGATCAAGCGATTTCGGATGTCTTTGTTTCCTAAAATAGATGAATGATATCTCGGGCAAAAAACACTCCTCTGTCGCGGACAGGAACATTTCGAGCAATTTCCAGCTCAGCTCCGTGGAAGTGAGAGATGGTGGTAATGATAGTGGAAATGGATTTTCACACTCTTACCGACGAGTTGGTGGTACGTAGTTCGTTCGTACATCGTTCGTACATCTTGTGTCATTGGGAGAGAAGCTTTTCTTCTTCATTCGGGTTGGCATCAGTTGTCGGATGAGCAAACACTTTAGTCTCTTTAGATGAAAGGAATTCCCAAGCTCTATATTGGTGTAAATATGGAGTACAGGAGAGAGAGAAAAGCCCTTCAAAGAAGGGCCTCATATTCTGAAAAGGGGTTGGTATTTGTTAGAAAACGTCAAAAAGAAGTCCAGCTGAATGCTCATCGCTTTCATCATAGCTTAAGGTTAAATGTGGATTGCTAATTGGAAAATTCATCAACGACTATCATACCTAAATAATTGGCCACTAAACGTTCGTGAGGGCCAATTCGTAATTTGTTACTCTGTCATTCGGACGAGCATTCATGACGGACCTCGACTTTTTGTACTATATAGACCCTTTAGAACGGAAATACCTTAAGGCAATCGGGCAAAATCAATACTTTTGGTCGGAATCTAGATCAATTTGATGGCTCTCTGGTCACAAATTGGATCGGAACATTCCAATATTTTGATGGCACTTGAACATTTCATTAAGTGCTCGACATACGGAAATAAATGTTTTTGTATTTCATCTACAGTAATCCTTAAGAATGTAATTTCCTTGCTCAAAAAGAAAAGATTAGAGTCTCAGAGGCCAAAATGAGGTTTGAATTGATCATCCAGGGATGGTGAAAACCTAATGAAGCCAATCAGTTTTTGCCTTTATAGGCCGCCTCACCACCCCTAATTTCTTATTTATATCCTTCGAATTTGTTAAGTCAGTCCAGTCAAAAGTATATGTCTATCCTCTACCTCTTTATTGCGATTGGGATGGGTTTCACATTTGTTTTTTTTTTGTTATTCGCTTAAAAGAAAACAAGCACAATGGTTTGAAAGGATTGTTTGGTGTAGGTGGTGACATGCAAAAAATTGGACTTCAGACTGTTTCTGACGTCTGGATTTCTAATCCATCCACTTTTTCAAAAGTTGTTACTTTGCTTCTTTTTTAAGCTCTTGAGTATTCTTCAATTGAAGCAAGAGGAAAACAAGAGGCTTTGAGAAGCTTTGGAAAACATGATGATCTTGGATAAATATTGGAGGTTTTGAGCACTTCTAATATGAAACTCACCAAAG
Organism: Tigriopus californicus; assembly: GCF_007210705.1. Taxonomy (NCBI): domain Eukaryota; kingdom Metazoa; phylum Arthropoda; class Copepoda; order Harpacticoida; family Harpacticidae; genus Tigriopus; species Tigriopus californicus. The sequence continues at coordinate 5,129,972 of NC_081446.1, forward strand.
TCTGGGATAAAACGTCAGACACAAATCTCCAACAACTACTCACTCCACTTGTTTTCCATTAGAGGGGGGGGTGAGTTTTCCATTTTTCCATTAAGAAGGGCATGTCAAAGAACAAAATATTTGAGAATCATACCTCTGATGCCATCAAACATTCACTCCAGGGAGACATTCTTTGCCCATGGTAACCAACAACCAATACCCTGCTTCCGAAATACGTACATCTAATTCAAAAAATAGTTTGATGCCAATTCTATGAATGGAAGTTTCATCTTTCACCTGGAACATGTACATATATCGGCAAGCAAATTTGCAGCGGTTTCTCGACTTTCAGAGCCCTTGGCCAAAGTTCTGGCGAGAAAGGCCTCTTCTGATGCCTACCAGTCATCCTTCAACAGATGTAGCTGTCGAATGGTTGAAGGAATGCCTCAAGGGTGACAACAGCGAACATCTTTTGATGTGGAAAGAAGCACTTCTCCAGTTCATGCACATGTCTTTTGTGAAAAGTGCCAATCTAATTTGACAGTGACTAATCAGATTTCGAATTGGTTGTGAGTGAATTAGATCTTGAACTTTAATTAACTTCCTGAAAGATTCCCTGACCTTGATGACAGTCTAAGCTTGAACAGACATCCTCCCTTTCGTTTTGTCGTACGTATCAACATCAGCCCTTGAGAAGAAGGAGAGTGACACACTTAATGCTTAACCAAAGAAAACATTTGACTCCATATACAAATCGTTTTCACTTGCAAGTCGAGCTTCAATGGACATTACCCCCAAGGCTGTTCCTGCTAACTTTATCTAAACAAAACGGACGCCATAAATGATGCTTTACAAAGGACGCCTTCTTCTACGTCAGAATTTTTCTTAACAGTTTATCAGGAGTAATCGCCAACATTTGTACGTACCTCTCAGAACTAAACAGAGTGCTCCGATTCCTCGTGTCAGCACGTGACTCTCGTAAGCAACTGGATTACGAAAGTTCTTCATCGAGGCACTTCGAAAGCAAAATATGTTCTATTTGCTTGAAGAAAAACCATATTTGAAGCAAAAATGCAGGAAGCATTTAGTTCTCCGAATACATAACATTTTGGGTCTTGATATTAAAAGCGTATTAAGAGGGGTTGCCAATCTCTTATATTGGATGTGTGGGTGGACGGACAATCAAGCACCAATGGATTGAGAGTGCTCATCCTTCACATGTAGTGCGTATGCTTTAGAAAAATCTTGGTCAATGGTTCTTTTCAACGAATGACTTTCAAAACAAGTTGAAAGGGGTTTCGTTTGAATCTGAATAAGCTAATAAAATCATATGAACTGTGTATCGGGATGATAATTCCTGGTCCAATTTAATGAGTTATAGTTATCCAAATAGGATGGATTCGTAGATGGATGCACCACTCATACTTAGAGTTCTAACAACTCTGCTCAAGATAACAATCAAAACACGCTTGTAACACGTTGTCTTTGATCAATTACCTTCTCGTGTCTTGTCGGGTAGTGTAAAACGACGGTGCATTAGGTGGACAGGATAAGGACCTAGAAATTGCCGCGCAACCAAATTACACATCAATTTCTTCGCTGCACTCCCTACTTCCGTGCAATTTGAGCTACTGATCAGATACAATCACCATAATTGGCTTAGTGTAGAAAGTTTGGATCCCCAATGTGACGACGTGTTTTTTTCCTTGTGTTTCAGATCAAGCTCAAGGAGTGGAGATCATCGATTTGGTCATGCCCGAGACGGCCGAGTCGGGAAACGACTCGGAGATTATCCTGGATTGTGATTATGATTTCAGTGACGAGGAGCGAAGCCAGTTGGATGTCAAATGGTACTTTAACGGCGATCATATGCCGTTTTTCCAATGGGTCCCGGGCCAGGGTCGAAAGCCTCAGCTGATTGGCGAGAGATTTGCCAACCATATTGACCTCGATTTTGTGGCACATGAGGATGAGGCCAAGCAATATCGAGCCTTGAAGATTATCAACCCGAGTTCAGAGCTCTCCGGATCATATCGATGCAAGGTGTCCACACTCATCGATGAGGACTTTAAACAGAAAGACCTCATTGTCTATGGTAAATGATGGTGAAACAAAAGAGTTTCAGATTTTTCCTGAAAATCAAGGAATTAAGAAAACAGTGAGTCAGTCAGTCATTGGGGTTTCCACGAGTTTTGACTTATTTCTTTGTTGTCTTGATTGGACTCGCACTGCCGTGTTTGGTAACTTCTCTTGGCTTTTTTAAACAGAAGAACATTTTCGAATAAGGTTGAAAGGGCCTTGTCTGGAATATTCTCAGACAGATGCTCAAATAAACGTGAAGTACTTGTGAACAGTAAAAAGAAGATGAAATTTCAATTTAGATGCTCTTTGTAAATATCAAAGTTCTACTTTGATACCCTTTTTGACCAGGGCTGACGAGGAAACTCAAAATCCGTTTAGAAAAGTCCTAAAAAGAATTCATAGCATTCGGACAACCTCTTCAGCGGCATCAGGATCAAAGGATTACAGGCCTTTTAATCCCAAAAATCTTTGATATTGTTGTTGGATTACAAATTGTCGGATTGACATTCAAGTTACATTCACATTTGCTGATAATTGATAAAAGCTGCACACTGTTATTGGTGGCATTGAATTTGAAAAGTAAGGCAATTGATTTGAAAAATGTAAGCATTGTTCACGCTAACTCACATCTTAACGTCCTTATCAACTACAGTTTTAGTACCCTCCGTTCATATTGTAAAGGTGAACTCGAGGCATTTCTTTGATGTGATGGATGCAATGGAAGAAAATAACCGTCTTTGAGGTAGTCTGAGCGAGCATTGAATTGGAATAAGCTAGAGCGAGAACGCCTCACGAGCCCACAGATTTACCTCGTACCCCTTTAATTTGTCCTGACAGATCTGCATTCGACCCCCTTTTCCCATGGAATAAATAGGCATGTACTCGTACCTAAGGTAAATTGCAGATGGGCTGTGGCGATACATACTCAAGACCGGATTAGCTAATCAGCCAAGAGCTGATATATTGCAGCACATCAGAGGAGATCAATCCTGCAGTGCCTCCTCTTAAGCCTCACAATTGGAGCTCATTCAGTCAGAAGCAGATGCCTAATGAATAAAATTAGCTTCTTCAGTGATTGATGGTGCCTTATTGAGCAATAAACACTTATCCAGCCATACCGTGAACCACGAAGGTACTGCCTCCTTTTGGCTGGATCCTTGCTTTTTGCTTCAGACCCGACGAGTTCCGCCTTTTTTGCTATCTCAGCACATGTAATTGGAATGAGAAGCTGTACAGTTTCACTTAGCGCCTTCGAATAGTAGGCGATTAGAGTAGCGCATTTGTTACCGACATACCTACGAGTACCTACGGTACCATCTGGTAAATGCAGTAAATACCCATTCTTCTTTCCATTCTTTGCCTACAGTGCAACTCTTGGCCTTGTTTGTAGAAGCTAATTTCCTGCCTCTGTTCCAGTTCCACCTGAGAGCATCGATCTCGAGTTGGAGGCCTTTGAAGACTTGGTGAATCTCACTTGTTTGGTCAGTGGTGTCTTTCCTGAGCCAATGTTGAGCATTAGTTGGGAAGGATAGTAAGTGCGACGGTCCCCGAGCAACATTAACTATGTAAAAATACTTCAGTTGAATGTGTTTACTCTTGCGTTAGGAATGAGTCTGCCTACGAACTAAACGACGACCTAATCATCTTGGAAAACCCCAACAATGCCAAATACTTTGACGCCCTTCTTAGAATTGAGATCAACCACACACAATTGGACATGGAGCGAGAAACGGTGTTCGTTTGCCAAATCGCTCTACCTCCCACCAATTTCTCCATGGCCGAAGAGATGGTTTTTGTTGCTCCCAAAACTGAGATAGAGGAGATCTTTGAAGATGACAACGACGACGACGACGAAGGGGATGCTGATGACGCAGAGAATCCTGAAGAGGTCGAAGAACTGAAGCATGTTGTTGAGGTTGAAATCATCAAGGAAGTTGCGCGTTCCAAGTATGGTAAGTTATGAACGGAGATTAGATATTCGAAAAAATAAATTGTTCATTCGAGTTTGGTTGGGCATTGGTTCAATTGCTCTTAAGAGCGCGATAACTATTTACCTTTCATTTAAATACACAGCAGAAGTTAGCACTAACAAACAAAACAATAACTTTTTTTAATAGTTCTTAGCTTACTCTCACCACATGCCTATGTAAACGGTGAAAAATCCCTGATGAATTTGAGAGATGACTTTACAATTGAAAGTACAGGGAAACCCTGTAGTGGTAAAACGGCGAAATGTATATTTGATAATAAGGGGTCGAAATGTTTTTTAAAGAAAAACGTGATTAAAAATAATTTTTGGCAACATTTTTGCTCCTTTGTAGAGTGAAAATCGATAAAATGCAACTGAATAGTCGTTCATTTCATACCTTCAACGTATCTGGCGATAATAAATGGTTCACAAATGATTGTAAATCAAAATGAACATTAATCTCTTTGTTCTTTCTATAATAAATCTACGCCCTTCATAACATTTTAATTAAAAAAAAAACAATTCAAAACTGATTTCCGGTACAATTCATTATTTTGAACATTTTAATGATTGACAACGCAATGTTGGGATAAGAGGAACTATTTGAGGATGATTTTTGATTGCTTTTAGTACGAGTAACTTGTTTTTGAAAATACAACAAGGCCTCACCATCATAGTACTCGTAGAATGCGCAAACGAACAGAGTTCGTGCTTCTAAATTCTATAAAGCAAAGTGCATGCACCACCTAAGCCAAACAGTGAATTTTCGAACATTTGGTTCACAAGATCCTAATCGAATTGAAAAAGGATCAAAGCATTCGAATTTCGATAATCCGTTGGTTATTGCATCTATCCATTTGTCCGGGTACGTGTTTTCTTTTCCGGGATAACGTTTTCGTTTGTTCCAGATCCCGATAATGATCCCTACAATGGAGGATTAGGAGGGCCCTCGAACCCAGCAAACCGTGATCGGTATTTGTTTTGGACATGCATCGCGGTCTTATTCTACTCCTTGAGCTCCAATCTTCGTCCTCATTCAGTGGCATTGAGAGCGAGGTATTAAAATAAAGCAAACCAGCGAGACTCTCTGGGGGGTCATGCTTCTGAAAGCCATTTCAAATTCAATACGTGCCTTATGAAAGAGCCTTGTTCCAAACTCTTACTTTTCTTGGCTTGCTTCCGGATCAATGGATCAAACTCGCCCACACTTCCAGAAATGGCTGTGACAACAAATAAAGACTCACCAGGTGATAGCAGCACGGCCAAAGGCTATTCAAACACTTTCTCCCGTATGTGCAATGACGTCCAATCTTCATTTTACGCGTCCAACCAAATCTGGTCGATCCTGCCCCTTTCGAATGATTGATTCTACAAAATATTATTGTCAATTCATGAATGAGATTCCTTTGTAACATACCATTCTTACTAGTCGTGTAACCAAGTGTCGCCTCCCCTTTTTATGAGCTATTGGATTGCTTTCGATCCCTCTAATATAAAATACATCTGAAATTGAGTTTCTTTATTCAACCAAGCTCTCAATGGTGCAAGTGCAGGTTAGCACAAAAATAGATTTGAAAGGCGACTAACAAATGAAATGAATCCTACATTTGTTATATTTAAGACGGGGTTGATCGTCGTCAAATATTTCTGGATCAAATTTCCCCTCTGATCTTTGTTGTTAGTTCCTGGAAGTTCCGATTTCCAGTTTGATGAAAAAAAAATAACCAGGGATTTCTACGTGAAGCATAAAGGAAGAAGATTTAGAGAAGTCGTTGGTAGTGGATTAGGATTATGTAGGACAAGATTACTACGTCATTTCTGACTTCTAGAATCTGACGACATGTCAGACATATCACATGAGTCGTGGGGCACAAGGCCTTCCAATTTTGGAACTGATGCCATCAATTGATTAGATTGGGAACATGATACTTGATGTTAATGGAGTCGCTACTTTTAAATGGGAGGTAATCCCCATAAAGTGCACGTCTTATCAGCACTCGTGCTTAGAAAGGAGAAGTCCGTCGGATGCCATCTACCGGAGATCACCTTGTCTTGATGTTGTGCCACCACCACACTGGGCAAAGGCTGACTCAGATCTCCTTGAAGGTCAGTGAGGATTAGCCGGTTGTCATAGCCACCCGTGAGAAGATAATAGGCATTGGGTGAGAACCTCACCGACCGAATGTCTTGGTTGTGAGGATTAAAAGCTTGGACTGAACGTCCGCCCCTTACATCGTAGAGGCAGCAAGTGGCATCTTCATGACCTGTGACTAAAAGGCGACCAGATGGATCCACTGAACAAGCCGCCACCGGTGAACCCAATGGCGGGCCTCCAACCCCTCCATGAAATTGCACCATATTGATACATCCATGGGTTCGCAGATCCCAAAAGCGGACTGTTTTGTCTTGAGAGCCAGACGCAAACAGGGGGCCACCCCAGGTGCAAAGAGAGAGCACGTGACCACTATGCCCCATCATGGAGTGGATATTCTGGCCCGTGTTGCAATCCGTGATTTGAATTTTGCAATCGCCGGCACCTCCGGATATCAGAGTGGCTGGATGATCCAACATGAAAATAACATCTCTGACTGTTCCATCGTGCATATTCAATTCGATTTCCCCTGTGGCTTGGGGTTCCATGGACCGATTGTCGTTGTTGAAGCGAACCACCTTCACCGTTTTGTCATTGGAACCCGTGGCAATTAGCTCTCCGGTGCTGTTCCAAGCCAAACAATATATGGAACCCTTATGGTGCTTGGGTCTCTTGCTCAAGACAGTAATTTCCGTTGTTTCATGGTCTTCTAAAATATTACTCATATCAGGATACTGACAAAGCCGGAGTATCTTCGAATTGGAACCTACGGCAAACACGCGCCCACCCGGATGGAACTCGGCGCAACGAATCGCTTGCACGTCCTCCAAAGAGCTGGCGGGTAAGAAACGCGGTGGGCCTCCGACGAGTTGCTTTTTGCCCATGGCCACTTTCATTTGACTGGGCGCTTGTGACATGGTTGGCTCGTGGGAGGATATCAGCTGAGGGGTGTGATGACCGTCTGGAGGTATCATTTTTGGCTTTGACGGCACTGGCGGTGGGGGAGGGGGAGGTGGCTTGGGTTTCGAAACGGAGCGATTGCTCTCCCCATCCTTGAAGAGATGGTCAACGGACGAATCCATCATTTTCTTGCTGTTCAAGTGAAATCCGGCTAAGCTTTTCGTCATGTCTGTCACCCCATTCTCGCCATTTGGCCGCATGATTGACACACTGAGTGATTTCGTCATGACATCTGCCCCTTTCGGTCTGGAACTAGGCATGGCTGAATGAGGGAAAATGTTTGGTTTAATGGGCGTAATGAGCATGTACTCTGTCCATTTGGTTTCCAAGGTTGGCGCTTTGATTCGCTCCACGTCCACGTTCAAACTCTTTTGCTCAAAAGGACAAGCAAACGTGTCTGGAGGGATGCTTTGAAGCCATGAAAGCAAGCTGAGATCTGAGTCGTTGAAATCGGATTGACTTAGAATGTTGGTGAAGTCGATGGAGTTGGATTGTTTGGCACCCGTGGCCTTTTGTTGGCAATAGTCCACGCAAGATTCATACAAGATGCCCTTAATGATGAGCTGAAGTAACCGATCATTTGTGGCCACGCAAGATTCCTCACCCAATACACGCTTTTGCTTGTCTTTTTCCCCGCCCAGAAGATCGACTATCAGTGGTAGGACGGCCTTGAAGCAATTGATCCGTCCTTTGGTTGGGTTCCAGTTCTTGTATTCAGCATGATCCGAGAGCTTATTCATGGTGAGTAGGAGACACAGATTAGAATAATGCTCTTTGGATGGGGCCACTTGTTCGATCTCTTTGAGTACGTCCACAACTGTATTCACTGCATTCTCGTGTGGAACGTCGGGAGCTTCACTTTTGATGCAGAGCAGTTCAACAAATTTGGCTTTGAGAATGAGGAACTGGAACAGTTTAAAGTCAAACGAAGGCAAGGAGGCCAAGGGTTGAATAAACTCCATGATGTCATCCCACTGTCCATCCAGTATTAGTTGTCTGAGAAACAGAGTGTCATCAGAGTAATTCCCATTGATCACTCCTGATTCTCGTTCTAGCATCACTTGGGAGATGTGCAGAAGTCTATTCTGCAGAAACTCGCTCGCTAGTTTGATGACATCCTCTTCTTTGAGAGTCAAATGAGTTCCGGAAGAGCTCATGGAAGCTGCCATGTTTCAAGTCTTTTTTTCACAGGCTGACGAAGCTGAATTGAAAGGACGGAGGCTTTATTTATTGCCCTTTCGCAATGGTCGTCCTGTCAAGGAACGGCTGATGCAAATCTGAGCCAGTCCTCAATTCTTCATCTGAAAAAAAGAAGAAAAAAAAACACTGTAGCGGCAAATCATGGCAATTATTCTCAATGTCGCCATACAGCGGTCAGATTGAGGTCAATGAATTGTACTGCAGTATATTCTAGTGTCTAGGTACGTCCAGCAACCAGTCGAGTTTAGAGGGGCTGGGGAACTGCTCTCTCTGAGTTTATCATGAGATTGCCAGTCAAGAGCCGGTCGAACGGAGACTTTTCAAATCTGCCACTTTTGAAGAACAACCTGCTTGGCTTTGTCGCCAAAATCATATTAAAGGCCGAGGACGACAAGTCGTAATTCGTTCCCACATGACGTTTCCCTGACACTTCTGTTCATAACTTTATCCAAAGCGGAATGAAAATTGCTAAGATTAGTCAGTTCCTACTTACCCTGGCTTAAGAGCCAGATGCAAGTGATTAGTGTCATCTTAGCGCCTGTATTCATTCAGTTTTAATACTTTCACCTGCACGTTGGTGGTTTGAAAAATCGACGTCTGAAGGACCAGGTTTGAAATACACTGGAGCCACGTCTCAAAGTGGAGGCGACTCGATATTCGTATCTTAGTAGAGCTACAAAATGCTCCAATAACTTTCAAAAGACGGCAGGCCAACAAGTCTCATTGTGGCAATCGTGGAAGGCACGAAAGTACCCTTGGCTTCAAAGTTTCTGTCATAGAACACTGATTTTTTGTTGCCACGATGAACGTGGCTTGTTTTGCCCGCCAACCAAATCATGTCCTACACGGAAACAACAGATTTCTCCATGCTAGGGGTCCGAACCGAAGATAGTAGCCTTAGGGCTTAGGGACTCAAGACTAGCTTCAAAGAGATTCAAAGTCACTGAATCTTGGCCAACGATCAGAGATTGAAAGCCAGAGAGGTCATCGTGGGAACCTGCTGCAGTCTCTAACAGTTTTGCTTTGAAAAGTGACCTCGAGCGTACTGGGAAATTTGATATGGAAGGCATGATGAAACCACGATATGCATGTTTCCATTACATTGCAGCAAATATTTGAGTGGTTTATCCGCCTCCACCTCTTAAGTGGTCAAGCGAAGAAGCGGATAAGGCACTTAACAACGTGCCTGTACTTGCCAATGGTCCAAAAAAAAAACAATATGGCCAATGTCCAAGTTTTATAACCTGAACAGTTGGCTCAATGACGACACGGCCAGTGCACAAACTATCGGGTAGCATAAGTTCTAACTTCTTAGCATAGACCAGGGAAAAATTAGCCAAGCATATCCGTTGTTTCACAATATCAAAATCGCTCTGGTCACAACTTGCCACTTTCACCCAGCGGTGAATGAGTTGGTTTTGCGATCTCGCCCCAAGAAAATACGTGAATGCAAATGAGAAATGTACGTTGATATCACGTCGACTATTTGTTGCACGCAGACAAATAGTTCAAATGCAGGTTGAAACCGAGTCATGAAGCGATGAAGAGTAATGTGCCTCGTAATGGTTCTGACTCCAACGAAAAGCTACATTTCATTAGAGTCAAAGGCTTTGCACAACTCCTTTTGTTGCAACCAAGTGATTTGGCACAATTCCCCCGAATAAAGTGGATTAGTTAGCGACCAAGTGCTTATAAATAGTATGTGTATAAACTGTAGAGGTTTCCAGGAATGGTCATCGAACTCTCTCTTGATTGAGCGGGGAGGGGCGGGGACAACGGGAATGGAAATCAATTTCAAATTGGTGACATCACCTCATCACCTCGATGATCCATGAGCAATTTTGATATCACAAGCACATATTTGGTCAAAGCTCTGATGCGAGTGACTCATCGTGTCGTTCCTGTAGACAAGGAATGGTTTGACGTCATTTGGACATCCCACACAAATCCGTTTGTTGATGCAGATGAGGATCCACGTTAAAATAACACTTTTGGATCAAAATACTCACTCTCTCGGTTGCAGGAAAACCTCTCCGGGATTGGTTGGGATTGTGTATGTTTCACTTTTAGAGAATAGATGACTGGGTTTGTTGTTGCACCAATAAACCTTCCCGACTCGATTCGAACTCGGTCTGAGAATGACAGTCTGTCCACAGAACAGGGCCCGCGATATCACTGACGACAAAGAGTACTGTATGTGTGTAGTAATGGTACAGTAGTAGGGCAGCTCCGTTTCTAAGCCATTTTACAGCATGACCATCCGTCAGCTAACAGTTTAGTTCACTGTGTGGATCAGCGAGGCTATGTTGCAGGCCTGAAACGCTGTCTTTGATCTACGCACTGCAGGCCCTCGGATCCGTACATAGTAGTCAGTTCTTTCTACGTATGGTGGTCGTGGTCGTGGTCTTCTTCTTCTTCTTCTTCTTTTTCTTCTTCTTCTTCTCACCCTGTATCGAGAGCTGGTTCTCTTCATTGGTTTGATGATCGCGGTTGCAGCCATACCGACGATGGTTGAAGATGTGGTAGAGAGCCACAGTTGGACGAAGGGGGAATTGCTTGACTTTGGTATGAATGAGTGCCGTTTCATCTTGTGTAATGCTCCGTGTTTTTGGCGCAATAGGACGCATCTGATTGTAATTCTAGGCTCACAGACGCGCACACTCGACATGATTGTATCATGAAATTGATTTTCACCATTGGAGCAGAAAAATCTGTATTGATTTAGATGTCGGTTCATGTACATGAAGTTAATTTTAGTGGACCATATTGTAAAAGCAATGGTTTTGTTTTGGTTGCAGACAACTCTTAGCTTGTGTTGTTTGTTCGCTTTAAAGCAAAGACAGACCAAACGAGATGCTTGAGTGGGCGAGGCCTGAGCAACTGCAACCAATTTGGATGGAGTCAAAGACACAAGATGAACGCTATCACATTCTGAGCTCATCTTGAAGCAAGTATGGATGAGTTTGGTGATTTTTTTTAAAACTTCTTCAACGTCATTCCAGACAGTTTTATTGCAATAGTTGCAAAACGAATCCTTTGGAAACCTTAGTCTTTGGTACAAGGTCAGTTTTTGGACAAAAGAAGCCACAATGGAGCTCATAGCCCCATTTTGGCATGGTCTTCTTTATTCTTCACTTTGAAACAATAAAAAGCTATGGATTTCTGAAGTAGGCTTCAAAAAGTTTATACTCCATTTAAAAAAAAGCTTTAAACTACGAGTGTCCAGCACTGGAATGAAGTTTGCTCGACTGAAGTTCCACAAGGATGAACCGCGATAGAAGATCTCTTTGAAAGTGAATTCTAGACTTCGTGAACGAATCTTGATGGGCGAAAAAGGAGGGTCTACTGGTTTTGGCTCCTCTATCTTATGTCATTTGAACAACCATTCGAATGCAATTGAATGCATTACTTCAAGTCCCCATTAAGACGAACGACTCACGAATTCGAAAATGTGCATACCGAATGTCCAATACTATCTCTATTTTCCCCCTCTCGGCTAAAGCATCGATTGATGGGGAAGTCGGGAATGAAGCTACAGTGGCTGTGGTAGTTCCAAGCACTTCCATCAATGTCAAACATCTCTGCTCTAAAGTGATCCTCTTGGGAGACCATCGAATATTGGAGTAGGTTGAACCACCTGCTTTACGCTAGGAACCCACTAAACGAGCGATAAACCAATCGATGGCAATCCTGGTATAAAACATTTGTCTTGCGATGGACCAGTGAATGAAACAAAAAAAACTGAAAGCTAAAATCTGCTTACCGCCGTCAGCATGAATTGGAGTGTAGTGATAAAAGATAGAACTTGGCCATATTTGTTTTAGCTGGTATTGCATTGGTCTCATGACCGTGTCTGCCTGTAGCTTAGAAAAATACTCGAGGCAGTTGATGAAAAGAAAATCTTCCAAGATGCTCACCAGCGAGTATTCACCCTTGAATGAATCCCAAAACCATCAGATCCGCTCTACCTTCTCAATGTGCGATGCTCACAAAAGCGAGAACAACAAAAGCTCGACGCATCTTTCAGGCGTGCTCTTTCCAACTACAATTCAATTCCACTCTAGTCACAAAAGACAATTGATCAAATATTTGTGAAGTAACGGGGAATGTCCCCTTTTTCAACTGCAACTACTCATCGAAGGTCTCGCTTTGCTTAACCCTGGTGAACTCAAATAGTCAGGCTATCTCCCCTTCAATTTCTACTACTGTAGGTTAAGACCATCCCAAGCTACTAGAAGGGAGATGGCAATTATCCAAAGAGGTATCATTTGGTAGACATGACCATTAAATTACGCCTACCTTCCAGTGCTGTCTACCGACTCTACTCTACGTAGAGCTACGGTGTTGTCCATTCAGAAGCTGAAGTCTTGACTGCTCTGGGTTGTCTTCGGGAAGAGAAAATTCCCGTAATTTACTCCATTATTCTTCCATCGTTCTCCCGGAAAAAAGGAAAATCCTGTTATCTGCGGAAGTTCAGAACGGAATTCATCTTCACTGAAAAATCAAAATTGGCAATAAACGAAGCCCCAGGAGGGCTCTTTTCCTATCGTTCATGATTGCTTTTCCCTAGTGACCAATTCAATAGTGCGGCAATACTTAGGATTCCAGACCCGGCCAAAGATTTATGATTAGGCTCGTTTTTACGGACTTTCGATCTTGGCAACTAGAGGCAACCGCAATGTACGTAATTGGCCAAAAATTGACGAATACCATACTTGCAGTAAATGATTGGTTCATGGCTGATGGACATGGACGACGAATAGCCTGATGTATGATCCACTTTCAAATGAGCTTGACAATGAAAAACTAACATTATCAAACATAGCCACGCAAACCCTTTTAAGCACCGGTATGTTTCTTGTCACTAGGAATTCCTAAAGCCCGGGTAAGAATGTCATTTCACAAGTAATACGACTTCCGTACTATGCAATTCAAAATGATTGATGATAATAAGAGCTCAGGTGGGAGTGTAGGTAGAAACTTGAAACCCACTTCTTGGCAATTGGTACCCTTGTCAGTCTTACAATTTAATCACACGATTGAGCCTGCCTTTCTCTGATGATGGGATAGTACTCTCAGAGGCATTTACGGTAGAAAATTGGTCGAAGAAATCGTGACAAGCGCCAATCAAGAGCGTTCAAGACTTTTACAATACGTCGGTACTCACCCCGAATTTGGAAGATTGGTTGACTTTGGCATGTCACCCAAAGTGCATTCATGGTCCAAAAGCTGCAAAGTTGCAAAGTTATTCAAGGTTCCAGCGACGAAACGCTCATATTATCCACCCTCAGATACGAGTTCTTACACGAAGTCCTCAGCTAAACACATCTGAATCAAACGTCGTGGAACGAATCAGAGGCGTAGGCCTGGTGGGCTCAGCGGTGTTCGTCTTACAATGGCAAAATACATCGTTCACAAGGACTGCGAGTCTTGTGCCTTCAAAAGCTCCAACCACGCCCGACACCCGATTTTCTTCCCCTCCTCCAGAGTGAACCCAGACAGATGAACTGCTTTACGTCAAGAGCCTGCCGGACGAGTTGGAACTTGGAACAGAGAGGAAACGAAAGAAAACAAAGCCCTTTTCGCTCGCGGCTGCTTTCGACCGAGGGCGGATTTGGCCAGGGCGAACCATTAGGATTCCCAAAGGAAAGCCGAAATGGAACATGCCACTAGCTGTTTGTGTGCATTTGCTTTAGCCGAGAAATGAAGAAGCAAAGCAGGCGAATGGAACGCTTCGATGTTCGAAACAGAATGAGAAGTTATTATGGTGGTGATTGTAGGTTCGACTGGTTTCAAATCGTAATGTTCCGTGATTTGTGAGTGGTTTGGTTGGTTTGTTTTGAAGAAAGACGCTTCCTTTGCATTTATTTTCAAATTCAATTCCCTAGTCACGTTAAAAAAAAAGTCCGAGATATTCAAAACAAGTCATCACAAATAAGCTCTATATTTTCTATTGAAACTAAAGCAGTTCGTGTGCAGTTTCACGTTATTACAACACGAGCCAACGTTTTTAATAAATTCAAAGTCAACTGAATAAATATTTTTCAGAGCTTGAGGGCAAGCAAAAAAATCAAGCAAATAATTACTTTATGGAGCGATATGGAATACACATTTTAAATTCGAGTACTTCGAGGATTCTGAGGGCTTTAAATCCAAGTGACCATGATCTCCATGAGTGAAAACATTTGTTTCGATTGTAATCTACCTCACGGATAACTGAAATTTCAATCTTTTATCTGTTCCGACACGTTCGAAGAGAATGCTCATGTCAATAAATGATTGTAAAAGGACATCCTTGACGAGTTGAATTGGCTTTTCGTCAGAAGATTGACCTAGAAGTTCAAGGTGGTTTTGTTACGAATAACTTTGATTGTTTCAAACTGCCCTTTAGGAAAATGAATGTAAGAGTTTGTTTTGGAAAAAGCGAAGCATGTAGTAGTTGTTTCTTCCTGAATGAGGCTTTTTTCATGGTTCACTTATACCATACAATTTCAAGCTTTGTTGGGCCTGGAAAACGAGAAATCGACAAAAATTATCATCACAAACGTTACACCGTTCTGGCTCTGCAATCAGAACAAGTCCTACAATTTTGTGAGCACGCTATAAGCACCTCTTGACTATAAGTCGGACGAGATTGGACAGCACTTCAACAATGTTTCTAAGCTTCAAATTGTACTATAAGACATAAACTAAAAGAATTCAAGCATTCGTAGAATCCCAGTTCAATCTTCTTCGCTGGTTTCATTCGAGAAGGTGTATTTTCTTCAGAACTACGTGTTTTTTCAATTGAATTGGCACACAGCAGGGCCTTCTGTGCCAATTAGGTATACCGTAGTATACGTTTATTCTTACAAACAGGTTTTTACTGCGCCACCTTGGTTCCTCACCTGGCAAGATGATGAAAGATTGTACATTTGTACAAGTCGAGATGTGGTAGAGATTATTAGTGATGTGTCTCAAATTTAATATATATCTTTATTTTTCTTACGCAATATCTTATATTTGTTGTACATGAACAATGGTTGTTACATATTTTTTTCTAACCGGGATGGCTTGATTTCGTGTCGTTTAGGGAATGAAAGAAATGCTTAAAATCACCAGACCCCGCCATTGACAGTTGTTTGACATGTATATATGGTCACATTTGCACACATGGTAGAATTAGGCACCGACTATTTGAGTGTACAATCGAATAATATCATCGTCGTGTGTTGAGCTCCTCCCAAATTTTGACCGATATCTTTTCAAAAATCCAAACATCATCGATTCGTTTTTTCTGTGACTTGTCTCTACCCGTACAATCTTTCGATGGCACGATCAAACTTCTTATTGAAGGCAAATCTTTTAAGTTTCATGGTTGGCCCCAACTCTCCGCCAGAAATGGTCAGGTCGAGAGGCAAGATGGTCCATCTCTGAACACGAGCAGCATTGGATACGGCGTGAGCATTGGCCCGATCTATTCCAGCTTGAATGGCTGCCATAATGATTGGATCCGGCCCTTCGAGAATGTCCTCGATGGTTGAACATTTCCGACCCAAGGCTTCGCACCAAGCTATACTGGTCGGAGCAAGTTCTTTCTTGGGAATATCTGTGTTGTGGTCCATCTCAGTTTTGATGGTGAGGAACACGGCCAAGAACTTCTTCTTATCTCCAATGAGAATAGCGTTCGAAATGATTGGGAGTTCCCGCTTAATCAGATCCTCGATTGGAACAGGAGCAACATTTTCTCCACCGGCTGTGATTAGCAGCTCCTTGATACGTCCTGCAAATAGACACAGGAATCAAATATTGACATAAACTGCTCACCTCGGGGATGAATGGGGCTTGACTCGTTAAATTGTTGTTTTTCATGACTTGCCAAAACGTGACATTTCTCACCTGTGATAAAAACAAAGCCATCGTCGTCGATGGTGGCCAAATCACCGGAATGCATCCAACCCTCTGGGTCAATATCTTCTTGAGTCTTGTCCTCTCGGTCTAAATATCCCATCATGATATTCCTGCCCCACATGCACATTTCCCCCTCGCCATCTTCCGAAGGTTCGGACACCCTGGATTTGCAGGATTCCAGAGTTTTGCCAACGCTTCCCAGTCTTCTTTGAGTTAGAGTGCTCAAGGTATGAGGACCCGTGGTTTCACTCATACCGTATAGTTCCACAATAGGCATATCAAGGCTGAGAAAGTACTTGATGGTCTCAATCCCCAGGGGAGCGGCCGCCGAGAAGAGCCCAATACATTGATCCAGCCCCAAGGCTTGACGGACTTTCTTGTAGACCACCTTCTGGCCAACCCGGTACATCACGGTATCTTGATTATGCAAATAATGGAGGAGACCAGCCTCTTTACAAGCTTGGGAAATCTTCTTTTGGAGGCCTTTGATATCGCGGCCTTTATCGAGCATTTTCTCCATGATCTTTTCCCAGACTCTTGGCACGCCAAAAAACTGAGTTGGTCTCACGTCTTGAAGTGTGGCCACCAAAGACCCTTTCAAGGCATCCTTATCGGCGAAGTAAACCACAGATCTGCAGCCAATGGGTGCGTAAATATCTACCAACATGGCTGCAATGTGACTGAGGGGTAGATAACTGACGATCCTCTCTTGATAGTTTCTAAAATTGCACGTTTTTAAAGAGACGTCGCAAGTGTAGACAAGATTGTCGTGGGACAGCATCACTCCCTTGGGGTTGCCTGTGGTGCCAGAAGTGTAGATCAGAGTAGCACACTGGTTGATGGCCATATTTCGGAGACGATCCTCCAGTGGTCCTTCTGAAGCTTTGGCACCGATGTCCATGAACTCCTGCCAACTTAGAACACCTGGTTTGGTGGGCTTACCGCTGTATTGAATGATCTGCTTCAAGGAAGGAACTTGATCCTTAATCTTCCATATCTTGCTCAGGGCGGCATCGTCTTCAACCACCAAAATCTGAGTCGAACTATCATTCATGATGAACTGGTTCATCTCAGCACTGTTCGTGGGATAAAGACCACAAGAGAAGCCTCCGGCAAAGATGGCTCCCAAGCATGAAAGGAACCACTCCGGGGAATTGAATCCCGCAATGGAGGCCGCGTGATAAGGCTCCAAACCTAATTTGATCATGGCACGAGCGGTACATCGAATGTATGCGTAATACTCCGTGTACGACCACGTCTTCCACGACCCATCTTTCTTAAACCTGACTGCGGGTTTGTTATTGGCCTCCTCACAAGCTTTTCGTACATAGGTGGGAACGGAGATGGCTTTCCGACTACCAAAACCATCCTGAGAGAAACGGATTTTGGTGGCTCCCTCACGTTTCCAAGTGGTTAAATCCTCTGCAGGCAAGATTCGATCGGGTCCGATATCTTCAGGCATGTTGATCCAATGCGATTGCAATTGAAACTCGAGGTGCCGATTCGCCTTCCTACCTTAACGGTGAGGTGAAAACTACACACGCTTTTTTATGTCCTTGAGAGTCTAGGAAAAAGAGCCTTTTTGGCTTGATTGGAATCCCTACTGAAGTGCGTAGTTTGGAATGAACTGGAGTCTACTGACGAGACACAGGTTACACATTCTTTCACAGACTCACTGCCAAGAATCTTTCAGGTGGCAAGGCGGGCTTCGCCACGATACCGCTGGTACGGTGATTGTAGAACGTACGCCTTGAACACATCTCTTGTCACGCTACCAAGAAGACCAAGAAGATGACTATGGGCCCCAAGCCATAAATGAGCAAAGGAGGAGGCCGACAACGGTTTTGAGTTGTTGAGCAGCACTAGCCCAAGGAGTCAACGAACGGTCGTATTCCCCCACATTGATGTCGTGGTCGTGGATCCATCCATGGCAAAGTTGCCCTGACGTACGAACCACAATGTTCGGGCCAGCGAGATGTGAATACTGGTTTGAGAGATATTCAGTCACGGGGTTTGGACAAGGGAAAAAAACTTCAGAAGGCACAAAAACAACTTACCTCAGTTTGAGTCCAAGCGTACCGAAGCTGGTTTTATTTTTGTAGTACGTCGAAAGCCTTGAACGAGAGGAGTTACCTTGACATTCGTACTACAGCATTACAGCATTGATGCGGGGTGGTTCTGTACACACATATTGGTATTATCTTCAATTTTTAGACATGCAACGAACACTGAGCCAATGCCGGTTGGTATTTTGGTGATAAAAAAAACCCCTCACGCTAGTGTCTTTAATGTTCTATTCAAGAACGTATGGCTCACAAAATCGTCAAGAAATATTCGTGAGTACTGGTTGATTGATAAATGAAAAAAAACTCTCTTTTCATGGGGGGTTAGAATCGGCAATTCACTAAGCAAGAAATGGATCACTAAACAGGACGATTTTGCTTGCACCTCGCACTTGTTTGTCTCCAATCCATGACATGCACTTCGATTGTGAACATTTGTCGACGTTTGGGCCAATGAGCCTGAAGTATGGTGGCGCAACTTAGCCTTGTCAAGGCTAACTACATTTTTTGAACCAATTTCCTCTCGCATGGATGCCCCCTACGCCTTTGAAGGCACAAGAACAACATTCTCCCAAGTCCGAAGCTGAGTACCTGAAGTCACATATGTATTTATCGAAGTAGCATCTAATCCAATCCATTTGAATTCGTGAGTTAGTCAGAAGCGGTTTTGGGCTTGATCACTAGTTGAGATATGGCATGGATGAAGGCTCTCGGACAAAAATATGTTTACGGACTTTGTTGCTTGTTTTGGCAACATTCATAAACCCAAAGAAGAAAAGACTTGAAGATTGAATTAATAGTGAATTACAGATGTCTAAAGACCTGACTTAATGCTCAATTTGCTAGACAAAACGTGCAGTTGATGGGAGAAAAAGGTTGTGCCCAAACAATGGTTGAAATACCTCACAATACTGACTTGAGTCATGGAAGTTGCAATTTAACTGGAGGTCGTCGGATACCCCGGTAGGTTTTGATTTTATTAAGGAACGGGGCTAAAACGATGATTTTGGCCTTACCTTGATCGGTTTTCACCTTCCATCCTTTCAAAGATTGACAGACTGTTCAAGTTAAATATCAAGTTGAAAATCAAGTCCAATAATTATTCTCGTTATAGAAGCACAATATCTGTCTCCATTATTTTTCAACTGTAACCGAAAAAGTTGGCATTAAGTAGCTAAAGGTGTGAAGATATTGATAGACTATTAAATTTTCCTTCCACTGGTATCAAATTAGATTCCTCGATTGCAATAGTTACTCAAGTGGTATTAAAATGTGACCTGGCAGATTCAATGCTTACTTAATCCAATCTAACATTCCCGGAAGTGGCATACTATTGTGTTTCGTCCATGGAGGTCTCAATTTAACTGGAGGTCTATCAAATTGTCGCCGTATACCCCGGTAGGCTTTGATCTCATTAGGAAACGGGGCTAAAACGATGAGTTAGACCTTACCTTGGATCGGTTTTCACCCTCCATCCTGTTTAAGAGGTTACTGCTGATCATTTCCAGTCAATATAGTCCAATTTTCACGTATATTGTTGTTTATAATTCAAGATGATTGACATTGGAATTCCAGGATCATGTAGTAGTTGGCCTCTTTTTGGCTCTGTAGTTAATAAATCACGTCTGATTCACTTTCAAGGAGTGCTTGGATGTTTCTGGCAACCACTCACATCAAAAAAAAAAGTCGTCCATGGTTTCGTCAAAGACATGCCTTGGCAATTTATTGTTCTACCGCCACTCAAGCCTCCTTACAAATCTCTGTACGATTCAGATTCTCCGCCCTTGACCGCTACACGTCTTTGATCCACAGATCATATAAGGACTAGATGTCGCATTGGCCCGACCTCAGTGCAAAGGAAAATGGATTTTGTGTCAACAACTCTGTACATCAAAAAAGAGGAGGGTGACCGCCTGATCAGTACCAACGACCTACAATCGCTGGGTTGAAGAACGCAATCAGTGACAAACTCACTCAGAATCTGGCCACGCTGGCCAATGGAAAAGCATGAGTTACTGTACACCAAAATGGATGTATCAGCTGATGAAGGCAAGTGTTCGCATTTTTCCTCCCGCTATGCGAGGTCTAGTCATTATATGATCAAAACAAACCTTGGCGCTCAAATGCAGCGCTGCCAAATCCTTTCGCTACAGGCCATATTCAACCCCAATTCAAAAAAACATTTATGGACTGTATTCATAACCTACACCCTATGTTTACTATTGCTTAAGCTAGTGACGGCATCAGAATAATCCGAATACGCTAATGGCTACCTTGATCCAGTGTTTGCTGTATGAAAAAGTGTTCTGACTTTTTCCGAAACTCTGTTATGGCCAGCCTAGCTTTGGAATGATGGGTGATTGTGGCTGAATCTGAAATTCTGACTGTGAAGTTGGACGTCTCGATCATTCGGATCACCTTGATCATGACTTCGTTCGTGCGTGAGATCCTGAGTGCCAGTGGAAAGTTGGGCGACAAGGAGGACTTCATGGGCAAGGCCATGCGTTTAGAGCGACGCATGGACGACCTCCAGACCGGTCTGCGTCTTCAAATGGAAGGCCAATATGTGGAGTTCGTGGCCTCGTTTTCGGAGACGCAAGCTCACCTCCGACAGATGGATGAGGCCGTGGCCGAGGTTGAGGCCCTGACTCAATCCCTCAAAGCCCACCTCAAACCCGAATTGGCCGAGCAAACACAAGAAATGCAGGATCTCTGGCTCAAACTCCAAGATTTGGCCGCCTCCGTTCAGGTGAGGTGGATATTAAGATGGATGCATGGATGGTCATGGAATCCAAGCTTCTTTATGGCCGCAATTTTATGTGATGTGGCCCAAAAATCTATAAGAGTCTAACCGAATTAACGGAAATTGTTCTCGATGTTCATAGTTTAGTAGTTTAATGCCTTGATTGCCACGATAATCCTTGTTATTTACATTTAATGTCATGTTCTAGCCAGAATCTGATCTGAGGGTGTGAACTCTATCAGCTCGTACAAAATAAGATGAACATTAGTAAGGTTGTTGACCACAAAATCACATGAGAAATAGTGCACAGTCGCTAGTAGTATCGATTAGTAGAGTTGTAAATCAAAAACCTGAATTTGGGATATCTTTGGGCCATGAAGCGTACTTTTGAGCCTTCATAGCCATTTCTCTTGAAGTTAAAGAGCTTTCCACTACCGTACATCCGCCTTGGAAGCACAGCAGTGAGCCTTCATAGCCATTTCTCTTGAAGTTAAAGAGCTTTCCACTTGCGATGTTCCCATTTCTTTTATTTATTCGGCTGATCTGTGTTTTAGGTGGCCAATCGGGTACGTCAAGCGTATACGGATCTCGAGCAAGCCAAAGAGTTCGTGGAGGAAAAGTCGTTCTTCCAAGCTGCCACTACGCTTGAAGCC
>NC_081446.1:5151638-5176968 GCF_007210705.1 Tigriopus californicus
TGCAAGCCAAAGAGTTCGTGGAGGAAAAGTCGTTCTTCCAAGCTGCCACTACGCTTGAAGCCGTCCATTTGAACATTAACGATGAGTCCATCGACCTGTCCGAGTGTGATGAAAACCAATCCAAAGCCTTTGAAGCCGCCAAGGTCGAGTACATTCTCATCATGGAGCTTCTCCAATACGAGTTGGGTAAGGATTGGGATAGTCAACTCGGTTTCGTGACCGAGTTGGAAGATACCGAGGATGAGGAATCGCTCACTTCGGCCAAGCTGATGCTGAAATCCGAGTCTGACCTGACCTCCTTAGTCCAAGGCCTTCGCTCTATGGAGTTGCTGTCCATACGTTTGGGGAAACTGGGCTCCAAGTTGATGCAATACTTCTTTCGGCCCATCATGGCCAGGAATGTAGCTGTGACTCAAGAACACGATGGCGTAGCTCTCAGTGTTCATGAGATGAAGACCCGACCCGAGCCCCAAGATGTTTTTGCAAACATAAGTTGTCTTCTGGAAAATCTTCACCGAGTTCTTGATGTACCAATTGACCAGAGCGAGGATTCCATGACTGCCTTCCAATTGCTGGGTCTCACTTTCTCCGAAGACATCGTTGAGATGTTGGTCAAGGAATGTCTCCTCCGGGCCGTTCCTTCTGAAGATTCGGAGCTCAAGAAGTTTGAGGATGTGTTGGAAAATGCCAAGAAGTTCCGGGCCTATTTGATAGACATCAAATTCATCGAAAGTGACGAGAAAACCATTTTAGAATTCGCTGCCAATGTGGATCGGACTTTTGCCGACAAGAAAGTGGCCGAGATCTTGGGAAAAGCCCGTGAATTGGCCAAACGAGATTTATATCAGACTAGGACCGTCACTCCACTCACCACCCTACCCGACGACGAAGCTCAAGAGGTGGCTAAGAAACTCTTCGATGTGGACATCAAATTCTCGGGAGCCAGTCAAATGCTTAAAGAGCTCGAATTGCCCGATGGGGCTTCCCTCTATGAGAGTCCATTCATCTTTCCGAAATGCGAAGTGAGCGAGCACGTGTTTGAAATCATCGCTCTGGTGAGATCCACTTTGGAGAATGCTTGCCAGTCAAGTCTGATGTTAGCTGGCAGGCTCCTGGAAGCTGCCCGCCTAATATTCGTGATCTACCCTGAGGTGATCAGGACATACCACGACGACTCGTGGAAACAATTCCCTCAGCACGCAGCCTTGGCCTTGACCAATTGCCTATATTTGGCTCATTTGTCTCCTATGATCGGGTTTGAATATCGATCTAGATTGCCATCGCCCTTGAACGAGAACATCCTGAGCATGTCGGATTTTGTGCGATATCTCCGAGACGCGGGCTTAGAGGTGTTTTCGTTTCAACTGGATGCTCAACAGAAGAGTATGCACGAGGCCCTCAAAGCCTCGGGGTTCTCGTCAATCACGGGCGAGGCTGACTTGCCACCCAAGACGGAACAAAGTTTGCGTCAAATCCTACATCAACTTCATCACCTCCGGAAAGTCTGGCAGCACGTCTTGCCCGCAGCTATGTACAAAAAAGCCATTGGCAGCATAGCCAATTTCGTCGTGGGCGAGCTCATCAATCGCGTGGTGGCCTTAGAAGATATCGCGGCCGACTCGGCCCAACAAATCAGTTCCTTGTTCAACTTTATGAAGGAAAAGCTGCCAGACATATTTGTGATCGAAGGCCAAGACAAGAGTTCGAAATACGACATCCTGCGCTACCTCCATTTATGGCAAAAGTTTGATGAACTCATTCTGGTTTTGAATGCCAACCTCAAGGAGATCGACGACCGATGGGCCAGTGGGAAAGGACCTTTGGCCTCGGAATTTAGCGTCGAGGAGATCAAACACCTTATTCGAGCTCTCTTTCAAAACACGGACCGTCGAGCGGCTGTATTATCGCGCATTAAGTATGAAGCCTGAAAGTTCTGTTCCACCCGAAATAAATCCAAAAGTTGAGCTAAATCACGTTGTTTTGTTATTAGACACGAATAAATATACGAGTTCTCGGGCGCGCCCAATATTGAACGAGTCGTTACAAAAATAACCAAAGTCACCATAACAAACCGGGGATGATTGGGAACTGTCAAATTCTGGCGTAGAGCGGAGAAAGGGATATTATCACCCGAATTATTTGACACACGAACGCTGTATGAATCGATGGGAAGCTCAATGCCCTCAAGCAGTAGTGGGTTCGTCTTTGGTATTGGGCAACCACAAGTTCAAATGGGAGCAGGCCGAGGCCATCATGAAATAGGTCGGGTTGAATTGAACGCACTGCGTGGGCCCAATTTGTCCGCCATTCAAGATACACACTTTCATACCAGATTCGGTATCCCAAATGTGGATCCGCCCATCGGTCGAGCCCGAGATGACGTATCTCGAATCGGGCGAGAAGCCACCATCAATGGGCACGCCCCGATTGTTCTGGAAGCCGGCAAAGGTCTGCAAGGGCTTGCCTTCAAAGGCATCGAGCAGCCGCATAAAGGGCCCGTTGGTGGTGAGGAGGATATACTTGCCATTGGGCGAGAATTTGATACCCGTCCATTCAAAGTTCTTCTCTTGGGGGGAGACAAACGTGGCGAAAGGACCTTTATCATAGGATCGCAAATCGAAGAGTTTGACCTGTTCGGATTGGACGCCCACGGAGAAGACCAGGCCCTCGGGGTCAAAGGCGCACACGGGCTTGCCGCCCACGCCCACATGCATGACCCCTTGGCAGTTGGGCGCCCGCAAGTCCCATAATCGGACCGAGTTGTCGGCCGAGCCGGAAATGAACGAGTCGTCGATGGGACTCATGGCCAGGGAAATGACCTTCTTGGTGTGGCCTTTGAAATATCGGATGAACTTATTGTCGTGCAAGGACAGATACCGCAAATCGTCGTCCACCTTGGTGGAGGCGTGCACGATGGCGTTCTTGGCGTGCGTGAATCGCACGTGGGCCACGCCATATTTCTGCGAATTGACCAGACGCTTCTGAACACCCTTTTCGCAATCGAAAATGATGATCTGGTCGTCCTCGGAGGACGTGATCAAGTTCAGGCCGTCCCAAGAGAAATTCATCGAGTTGGTCTTGGCCTCATTCTCTTTGAAGGACTTGGCCACGCAGAAGCGCTTGAATAAATCGTCATCCAGATGCATCTCCTCCTTTACTCGCGACAAGGCAGTGAAAAAGGCCGGCTGCTCAGAAGCGGTTTCTAAACTAACTTGTAGTTTAGTTAGTCAGTCGATTTTGGTCCAAGACAAATCTTGCATTCCACCATTCAGCGCTCTGTGTGCATGTGTGTGTGTGTGTGTTGGATTGTGTTTAGTCAGCGGTCACCACTGCCTTAGAGAACGAGCAGAACGAGCTCAGTGCTGCCATTCTCGAACATTTGCACTCTGTCAGTTGGCATCTATCACTCAAGAAACTAATCAGACAGGTCACAATATAGATAACATAAGGGATCGTCTGACATGGTCGATGCCCATGATAGGAGACTGTGACAAAACTGGAAGATAATGAGGTTGGTCTGGTATGAACTGACCTTTTTCGACCAAGCTAGCAATTAACCGGGGTCGACACTGAGCTGCGCACCAAACGTTTAGCTTATTCAAGAGTTGAGGGGAGTGGCAACTCATCAGCTGACGATTGATCATGGGATCAATCCTGGTTCAGTTTTTCCCCCTCTTAAAAACAAAGATTCCACCCAATGATATAGTTCTCTCATTTTATTATACATCTATCTAAATATCAAGATATATTTAGTACTTAAATAACATTCGAGCGTGACAGGAATCGTGTCAGCGTACTTTTTTTTATTTGGCAGCATTACAGGATGACCCCAATCGGTCTCAATTGTCTTAAAGTAAAACCATCTGCTCCTTGATGCCCACTATTTTGTCAATTTTGTGGCTTTACCATCCATCTCACTTATTCTATTCAACCATCCATTTCTTCACCCTTCATTGGGTCAGTTGTCAGTCGTCACTCTATCTCAGTCCCATGTCAGTGATTTGTTTAGTGCCGCCATATCTGGTGCTTTTACGCGCTTTTGCACTTTTTGCTCCAAGCTTAAATCGGACAATTCTAACTCGCTTTGTAATTTAACATGTTTCAATATGAACACCTGGGGAAAAAGCACTTTCTTACTTTTTAGAAAATGTCCTTTCAACGTGTAATCAATTGTAACAAGCGCATGCAATATTAAGAGAAGAAGCAACAAAAAAGATGAGCAAGGGATATGGGTGCGAAAATATGAGGGGTGGGTGGGTGAAAAAAAAATATCATGACTACTTAAAAGCAAGGTCAACTATTCAGAGCAGGCTTCCTTAATCAATTCCATCTGAAATTCAGCACCAAGTTTTGGTCAAATAACCATGTGAATAAATTTAGCACCTTTTTCGAATTTCAAAACCTTTTTTCTTCAGCCATGTGGTGACACTGGATGTGTTTGTGTACCATTCGTTTTCCCGCTTAAAGGTGTTCGACTCATTTCCAAAGTCTCAAGTTGGGCTCAACTCATCTCAACTATGTGGGAAAGCGGTAAGTTTGGTTGCCCAAAAGCTGATTTTTGTGTCCTCATGTCCGCTTTTCTTGTTAGGCGGTGGATTCATGACCGGTACCCCGGGGGGTGAATCGGGTACGCCCGGAGGAGCCGGCGGAGCTGGTAAAAAGCAAAGGGCTCAAAATGTGGTGCCCGTGGATATTGGCGAGATTCAGTCCTTGGGCGGGGACCAAATGACGGTGGAGGGTCGGGAAGTGGGCATGGTGGTGTTGGTGGGGCGGGTGAAGCGCGTGGATCACCAGGCCACCAAGAACACCTACACCATCGAGGATGACACGGGTACCATTGACGCCGTTCATTGGGTGGATGTAAGCGAAACAGTCTTGTTACATCATTGATCTATAATCATTGGTTGGAGTATATCGTCCTATACGTCTTACTGAAATACGTTCAGAGCTTTGGGAAAACGATGTGCATTGGTGCTTGAATCACTGCAATTTGGACGGGGAGACGGGTCGAGAAATAACGTTTCAGAATCAAGCACGCGCATTGCTGTCTTCATCAATTAAAATTGACCCTAGGTGGCCACGACTACTTACTTTCAATTTCACCTCATCGAATAACTGGAACAAAAGTTATTCTTTATCAAACTGTTGTGCAGAACTCCAGAGCGGCATAACTGATTTTTTTTTCTGTCTGCGGACTTCCTTTACCGCTGCTGGGATTGGAATCCCACCAGTTCAAGACGAGAAATTTATTCATTTTATTTAACTAAATTTATTTTACTCAACTCATTTCTCGGTCATTTGATTGAGCTGAATATTGAACTGCATGCTCCCAAGCGCCCTAGCACATGGAGTTCGTCAGGACTGGAGAGGACGTCTTCTTGCGAGGTTTGGTAGAGCTATGCGCTACCACCTGATCAGATGCATTCCCGCTGAGAGAGTTCTCAATCAATTCCATCTGCATGTCTAAGCGCTCAATTAGGAGGTAACGCAAAACTGAAACGTCTTCTAGCGAGGTTTCAGAGAGCTTTCCTCTCCAGGTCTGACGATCTTCATGCCTAGCGCCAGCCTATTTGATGTAGACCACAAAGTAGTGACTCAATTATGCAATGCCAATTATTGAGCCAAGCCTCCTCGTCCATTTTCCAGTAGTTCATGGTCAGTGCCAGGAAAGAATGCGGTATGCAATTCGATTTGAATGTCAAAAAACATATCGAGCAAAAGTAACAAGTAGGAAAAATGTAACGCTAGGGAGGGGAAACATTACTTTAAAAAAATGAACCCGAAAGGTGAGAACGTAGTAAATTTTATTCAGGCACAAATTATCTTGGTTTTTTTTTTATTTATGATTGATATCTACAAAGCACTTTTTGCGTGGAAAGCGGTTTTTTAGTTTTGTAAGATTAATTACTATGATAGATTGGCATCAGTTAAAGGCGGTCATTTGAAAAACCCATTCTAGGGCCTATTTGTCATTTTTAATTCACAACATGTCTAAGACGAATTCCCTTGATGTTGATTTGCCTTTAGAGTCGTTATTTTCTTTCTTTCCCAAGTGGACAAGTTGGGCAATTTGTTCTTCTTCTTTGAAGAATTACATTCCAATTTACACTACAATTGCATAATCACATACAATCATTGATATCCGAGTTATATTTCTTTATTCAAAACATATTTTGATGAAATATGCATAAAAATATAGACCCAAATAAGTCGCTTTTGTGTAGATTAATTGACACTTTCAATGTGATCTTCTTTCGTATCCTAGTGGTTTCTTAGTTTTTGTCCAGTAATAGATAGCGATTTTGTACAACAATCTCTTTCAAAGTGCTCTCAGAGTTACGAGTGCAATTATTGTTGACGTTGAAAAAATTTCAAGAGCCTTTAAAAAGTCTTGTTTCCTAAGTTTTATTGAACAGTTTATCTCATAACGATATTGCTGGAATAGCTTTTTCTAAGCTTTGAATGATTTTCTTTTGCTTTGTGACAAACTACCAAAAATTGTTTGTTTTTTGCTACTGAATTCGCTTTCAGTCCCCAAAATGGCAGAAAGGAAATATTTGAATCAAAAGGATGTTTTCCGAGCCTTACATGAATTACTGGATAGACATTACCTTCCGAAAACATCGGGTGTTATTAACTTCACATCGTTTGCAGGAGGGTCAAGAGCACACGTCGTCGAATGTATCCGAGAATATGCATTGTCGGGTGATTGGTGCAGTTCGCACGGCCCAAGATAAGAAGCATGTGATGATCTTTAAGATCTCGCAAATTGAGAACAAAGACGAGATCCAAGCTCACGGTCTGGAAGTCTTGCACGCCAAGCTCATGATTCGCAAACTTCAGAATCAAGAGAATACTAACATTGGCATGAACTCAATGTCCAATTCCATGATGAATTTTGGATCAAGTGAGTGTTTTATTTTTCGACCAGCATGGCCGGCCATGACCAGTCTTAAGTGGGCATTTCCTCCTAGATTCCACAGCCATGCCCAATATGAGTACCGGAAATACCTTTGGGAACGCCCAGCAGGACATGATTTACAAGGTGATTGCGGCTTGCACGCGAGATGAAGGGATTGGTCGTGAGGAATTGATGGGACAACTTAAGGCCAAGGTCTCCAAGGTTGACTTGGACTCGGCATTGGATTTCCTCAGTGGCGAGGGCCACATCTACTCCACCATTGATGATGATCATTTTAAAACCATTGACAGTTAAAGCGTCAGCTAGTTCAGTATTAAATTGTACCCGTTTAGCTACCTCGAGTCGTGGAGTTATTTGAGCTCTGGGCGATCCGTTTTACTCGTCATGAAATGGCATTCAATGAAAAACACCTAACGATACGATGAGGAATTTGCTGAAGAAAGATAACGGAGTCGGTCTGTCCATTTTACTGAGGATGGCACGAACTCCTTCTTATTCAGCTTTTGAGCAAACCATTCTGTACTTATTACCCGTATCTGGAAAAATACATGTGGCTGACCTGGCTCACCATGAGGGACTCTCTAAAATTTGGATTAGATTTGCGAGTAAACCAGCAGTCTCCTTAAGAGTGAATGCTGTTGGATCTGTCAACTTTCATGAACTGACTGCTATGAATCCAACCCATAGATAACTTCATATATGGTTTATGTTATGTTATGGTTTTCTATGATCCAACCCATATCGCTAGCATTTCAACTGAAACTGTCCAGACCAAGGAGGTGAGAGGGAATCTTGAATCTCGTTCCAAAGTGAAGAAAGAGTGAGTTCGGCGCCCCTGGGTCAGCTGAAAAGTTCACTGACTGAGAGACACTCTCCATCCATTAAGCTCCATTCAATTCAGCATTGGATTCCCGGCCGTTCAAGGCAGGCCACTAGTAGCTCTCCTCCATAGCCCGCAGGCACGTGTCCATTGGCCTTCTGAACTCTGAATCCTAAGCACTACTCAGGCTCCACACACTGGCCAGTCCATCCCGTTGAGTCCAGACCATGGCCTTCGTTTCCCAATTGAGCGCGTCC
This sequence comes from Tigriopus californicus, assembly GCF_007210705.1. NCBI lineage: Eukaryota > Metazoa > Arthropoda > Copepoda > Harpacticoida > Harpacticidae > Tigriopus > Tigriopus californicus. The sequence goes on from NC_081446.1 coordinate 5,159,638, forward strand.
ACCGTGCGGCACTTGTCCACCACTTCGGTGGCTCGAGCGGGTCAAATCCACGAGATGATTGTGATCGGAGGCGGGCTGATGGGCGCCGGGATCGCGCAAGTGGGCGCTCAGACCGGTCATAAGGTCACCTTGGTGGATTTGAACCAAGAGGTGTTGGACCGATCTCAGGCCCGAATCCAAGCCTCCATTCAACGGGTGGCCAAGAAGCAATTCCAAGGCGACCCGTCGGCCGGTGAAACCTTCGTCCAGTCGGCCTTGGCCAATCTGCAGATTGCCACACAGCCTCATGCGGCCTTGGCCACGGCGGATTTGGTGGTGGAGGCCGTGGTCGAGAACTTGGAGCTCAAGCGAAAGATCTTTCAGGAATACGACGCCATCGCACCGGCCAAGACCATTTTCGCCTCCAATACGTCGTCTTTACCCATCGGGGATATCGCCACGGCCACCCAGCGGTTGGACCGCTTCGGAGGCTTGCATTTTTTCAATCCGGTGCCCGTGATGAAACTGCTCGAGGTCATTCGCATCCCGGAGACCTCGGACGCGACCTTCCAGGCCATGTTAGATTGGGGTCAAGCCATGAAGAAGACCACGGTCAAGTGTCAAGACACGCCGGGGTTCATCGTCAACCGGATTCTCGTGCCCACCATGATGGAGGCTGTGCGTATGGTAGAGAGGGGCGATGCTAGCACCCGCGATGTCGATACGGCCATGAAGTTGGGGGCTGGACATCCCATGGGGCCTTTCGAATTGGCCGATTACGTGGGACTGGACACGGTCAAGTTCATCCTGGACGGCTGGCATGCTAAATATCCGGATCAGCCTTTGTTCAAGCCCAGTGATATGTTGAACCAATTGGTAGATTCGGGCAAGTTTGGTATCAAATCTGGCGAGGGTTTCTATAAATATGAGAAGAAATAAGGACTGGACGACCAACATGCCTATTTTTTTACTACACCTCAATACTTCTCATGCTTATGAATCACAAATTAAAGCAAATCCGGAATTCGCCGAGTTGCTACGTGTATTTCAATAATTGTTCACATTTTTCAAAAATCATTGAAAAAAATCAGAAAGCATAAATGCATAGTGTAATGCACGTGAAAGCGTTGGAGTTAACGGTAATTCATATGCCCGAGATTTCTTTAGTCACGTTCGAAACCCATAGGTAGTTTAATGCCATGGCATATGAGAATACGATGAGATCAGCTTGGGGGGGGGCCTCGGATTCAGCCTTCCAAGCATCAGAATGAACGGGACCAGATCCTCAGTTGGATTATGGATGAACAACTTCGCCTGCTTGAATTATGAAATCCAAGTGCTTTAAACAAGGAGTAATGTCTTCCGACTCTTTTTCCAAAGGACCTAGTCTGTAAAGGAGAAAGGAGGACGGTGAAAAAATACCACCTCTTTCCAAATTTAACAGGGAATCAATTATGAACAACCAATGCCATCTGGATTCCTATTAATGTAAGTTTTATTAGTTACCTGTTTCTAATGTCTTGGCACACGGTCGGCGACCAATCGCCTCGTTTGAGAGCGTGCAAACAATTGACAGCCAAGATCTTGAAGCTCTGACGCCTGACGTTATTATGCGGCGAATTGTCCCACACGGGTGTGGCCTTGACGTAATTCCAGGCCATGATGGTGTGGTCCACCGTGGCTCCCCATTGGCAACTATCTAGTAATTGTTTACTTTGATCGGAGAGGGCCTTCTTCAAGGCCACTAAATGAGTCGCGACACGGTTGTAGGCCAAAGAATCAGACTTAGACTCGAGTCGCGTGTTGGGCAGGGATTTGAACACGTTTCGTTTCAGATAATTGAGCCGCTCTTCTAAGGGCGCCAAATCGGGTTGGGGCATTAACTCGGCCACTTCACGCTCCAACTCCGGATGCTGAGCCATGAGTTTGGCCATGAGACCAGTCAATTGCGACTGCGACAACCCTTTCATCAACGTGTTGAGAGGCGTGTCGGACAATTGGGTGTCGAGGGCTAGTTTGCATTTCTTGGAGATCGGGCTGCGCTTGAGGCGAGCGTCGGGCGAAGGCGTTTCGAACACGGAACAACAACGGGTGCTCGAACGATTGGGGGGCGAATCGGACAGCGTCAATCGCTTGCGGGGACTCGTGCGGGTAGGCAATAAGAGGCGAGTCATGCCCGGATTGGTTTGGCTGGCCGAGGCCAACGAAGACATTCGGTGGCGTTGACGCACAGGCGTGTGATACACATCCGGACTGAAGGTTAAAGGAAATCGACGACGACCACGCGCTTGGATCACCAGCTCGTCAGGACTGGGCGTGGCCATAAGCCCGGGGAGATTATTGGAGGCCCCATCGAAGCGATTCAGAAACTCTGGAAGACAGATATCATCGTGTGACCTAACTAAGCATCGTGGGTCAGTGATCATTAATATCCAAATAATACGAAATAAAATCATCCTATGTGCCAGCCTATCACATACTATGGACGCCCTGAGCATTTACACCGCCAAATATTAGGCATCTAAGGTTATGGTCTGAGGGCCTCGTATTCATAGGCAACCGTTGAGCGAGGTTGGATTAGGTTAGTTCAAAAACTTGCGAGACGTTGGTTACCGTTGAAACTGGGACAGCCTAAAATTAACTAGATGACTCCCATTTGTGATATGTGCTTGTGAACTGGCTTGAGGTGGGGTTTCGATATCCAGTTTAATTCGCTTAGCTTCATTTGAACCCCATTACTACCAGCCATAAATGATGAGAAACATGTGTCCATGATCTTGATCCCAACCAAGGTGGAAAGAATGAGAGTCTGTCGGTTTCATACCCGGTGTAAATGCGGTCCGATTCGTCATGTTGGAAGCGGCCGTCACATTATCCAAAACCACCACGCCCCGACCGCGTTGACGCCGGCGTGTGGTGGGCGAGAGGATCATGGCGGGTGTTTCACCCGTAGTCCCGCCTTGGAAGTGCAACAAAATCTGTTGGGGCAAATTATCCGGCTCCATACTCAACTACCGCGGTCAGTCCACCCTGACCCCGATCAAGGCCGATGCTTCAGCGGCAATTCAGGCCACCATTCCCGGGCCGCACTCTCACACTTGGCACGGCAAAGCAACGCCTTTTCACCCACTCCCACGATCGATCGATCGAATCACCCCAACGGACGGAAAAGCTGGTAGGAGGGACAGAGACAGAGAGATACTTGGATCCAGAAGACAGAACTGAAGGAAGGAAGGAAGAAGGACCACGATCCCGAACAACTCTAGTAGCAACAAACATTGCTCCAAAGAAAGAAGCCCGGCCAGCCACTCACTGCACAGGTGCCGATCCACCGGCTCGCGCCCCTCAACTAACTCCCGCGCGCCACAGCGAGACACAACTTTGAGCGGGAAAGGCTCATAGCCAATCAGATATGGCTTGCTCAGAATTCGGACCAATCAAAATGGCTGACACAGGTCGAGCGTGCGCACGTTGTCGATGGGCCGGCCGGGGCTTGAGCCACCACAGGTCGGGCCAGAGGCAGGGTGGCTGGTGAGGCGTCAGAGCCTCAGGCTGGTCAGGACTACTCTCTTCATATAGCCTGTGTACTCAGGACATTTAAATAAGCCAAGCCAAGCTTGGCTTTAAATTTCGTGGCGAGGTTAGTTCAGCTGCGAATGCCAGATCTCCCGAGAGACCGAGCACGGACTTCTGAATATGAGCCAGGGCTTAACGGGCTGCCCGGGACTGGGATTGCCTATCATTGTTGACCCGCAGGCAAGAGCCTGACAAGTTAGAGTAGGATTTATAAAGCTATGCTGGTACATATGCGAGGCGCCTGAATCCTCGAGCGCTTGATCGAGTGCCTATGAACGCGGTAGTTAGAATGCCCTATCAAGTTTTGAGCTTCAGTTTGGTTGGGGTTTAGCGCAGCCTTAAATCTATTCATAGCAACCAATAAGTATTACCTCTCTACGAACTCGATCGAGTCAAACCAACATAAGTCGAGTTTTGAATCTATTCATAGCAACCAATAAGTATTACCTCTCTACGAACTCGATCGAGTCAAACCAACATAAGTCGAGTTTTCACACACTGTCCTCTCAAAAAGGCATCTTCTGTCTATCTACTCTCGTCTTGGCGCTTGATGATAAAAGAGCATCCGATCCGCTATCTTAAAATATGGTCGCATGGCTTTATATTAGCCCAGTTCAGGCCTCCCTCTTTGTAGCCAAACTGCCGCGCTGAACAAGTCAGTCACACGACCAAAATGGCAGCCCTGAAAATCTATCCATGTGTTGTGATATTTGTGTTTTGTTGACTTTCTGCCCACTGCAGACACCTTCCCAATTCCATTCTCAACCAAGTCCGCCTGACCTGCGTTCCATTGGTCAGTTTGCCATACTGTATATGTAAGTTTTACATCCCTGGTCCCCTGCCATATCAGTAGAGTGAGCTCAAGCTGTTTTGGATTCATTGCAGGTCCTGGAATTAGCCATTGGTGGCACTGAGGCGTTGAGGATGCCCGGGTTCGAGTTGAACTTGATAGTCAAAACTTTGGCTCAGCCGGCTTTGAAAGACTGCCTGAAGTCGCTCACCACTCACATTCTGGATCGAGGCGGAATCGTGCGTCAAATCGAGTTCTTGGGCCATCGACAATGCCCCAAAAAGCTCTTCAGCAACGGGGATCTCTTTAGTCACGCCAATTATTTCATCCTGAATTGCGATATCCAAGAGAAATTTGTCTTTGAGCTAGCGGATGAATTCGCTCGAAATCAAAATGTGTTGCGGAAGTCGTTCATCGAAATTCGTCCTCGTGAGCCCGTGGAATGTACCCTTCAAGAAGAGCTTCAAATCCCCAGTCACCGACCTTCGGTTCAGAAAATGATTTATCAAGGCCGGCAATTACCCAAGTTCAAACAGATATGGGATTCCAAGACTGGTTTGGATTTCTATCCGTTTCATAAGTAGATATTTGGCGGGAGGAATCAAGATATAGTGACGGATTAGACTTATACATCCAGACCAATTGAAATCGTTCCAATTTCATTTTGGGGAACAATGTAAATAATAAGAAGTGCGAGTGATAATTGACCACCATTTATTTCAAAATCCTTGTTTGTTATAGTATGGTACAATGAGAGGTTTGTAGGCAGGGTGAATGCTCGTTTTGGACGTAAATAGATTTTGCACTAAAAGGTGCGGACTTGGCACGTCAATTGGTCGCGATTTAGACTGCATTTCTCATCAAGATATGCGTCCAATCGAGAACATTTGATTTAAAAGCTGTGTCGCCTTTTAAATCGAAGTTAAAGGGAGATTGCTTTAGTTTGGTCTGTGACTTCAGTCTTAAGACTTGGGAATCCGCGATTGATTCCTGTGTTTCAGCCAGAGTTTTGACTTATAAATTTGTTCATCCACCGTCCAACCAGTGGATGAGGTTGTTATCCGGTTGCTATTTGTTCCATAACCAGATAGTGCACTTGTGGGCACATTAGCCGGAACCACGGCCCCTAGAATGATGAATGCGACCAATTAGACATTTCAATCCATACATGAAGGGTACTCAATCTGACTTTACCAAATTGACTGCCAGATAATGAGTACTTGATCACCGTGGGAACTTGATATGGTACCGAGAACGGATTCATGCTTTTCTCGAGTGAATTGACTCTTCTCTTAAGGTTTTGCAACGACTTGTTTAAATCTATAGAGGTTAGATCTATGGGTTAGGAGTATGAGTTATTAAAGTTATTAATTTCTAGTTACCTAGTTGTGACGATTCGTAGAAGGAATCTGAATCGCTTTCCACCGGCCGGACTCGTCTTGACCGATGTGATGCTATCGACCGAGTAAATGAGTTAAAACGAGGTGTTAGGTTTTGCACATGGATTAGCATGCTAGATATTTACCTCTATCCTCGTTTTTATGGCGTCTTTTGGGCACGTCTTCAATGCCATCATCTGAAGAGTCATTGTTCTCTCTAGGGTCATCAATCGGCTTCCGTTGTTCTTGTTGCTTGATGTGAAGCTTTAACTCCCGAATTTCGTCCTCTAGGTTTCTTATTTCATTGATGAATTCGGCCTTGGAATCATTGGTGGATATGGGGACCTCTGGGTGGGAAATGGCAATCTGTGTATGTATTTCTTTGGCTTCTCGAACTTTGATTTCGGAAATAACTTCTTGGCGGGCCTTCTCCATATTATGCAATAATCTTTCCTTGAACTCTTTTTCAATCAAAACCCTCTGTTGTTCCACTTCTTCTTTTAGCTTGGTGCGATAATGTTCCAACTGATTCTCAACCGATTGGCGAAGCTCTTCTTCTTTTTCTCTATATTGGGATTGTCGCTCCCCGTCCATCTTCCGAGAGTCACGATCCATTTCGTCATTGAAGTTCCGCATCATTTCAGTTCTCTGGATCTCCAGATTCGATTCTAACGTCTCGCGAAGTTTTTGCATTTCGAACGCAAACACATCCTTCAAGTTCTCCTCTTGACGTTGACGTTCGGTTTGAAGGTTTTCTCGAATCTGCTGAATCTCGTCTTGATAAGCAGCCCGGAGTTCAGCCTCGATTTTCGTTTTTTCGATTGCCAAATTGGAGCTAATGCGCTCCTTGAAGGACGCCACCTCATCTTGAACATCTTTCTCGATGTCACGCACGTCTTCTTGTTTTTTTGGAGCAACGCTGGGAGCGATTCTAGCCGACTCACTATGGAAGGACCTCGGATTGTCGGGCTTTTTGGCTTGATCCAATGATTGCATTGTCGTTGTACCTAACTTCACATTTGACAAGGTGGAGCTCGAATCTTGCTTTGGATTGGGTTTGCTTGGAGCGGAAACTGAGTTTTCGGGAATCTTGTCCTCCTCGTCTGGATTGCTAACACTCGAAAGAATTTTCGACAACTTGGTTTTAGGCCTTGATCCATTCGAAGCGGGGCCACTGGCATGGGACTTTTCTACTGAATAATCCAACCAAAGCAAAATTGTTATATTTCGTCAGTCAGAATGAAATAATTGTTTTTCCTCATTGCAAATATAGCTTTCTTTGACCCCTACGCTGCACAACCATTAAAAGAAGAAACAAAATGTACAGCAATTTTCGTGGAAATGAAAGTTGCTCAAAGCTCGTACCTGTTATGCTTGAGCCAACCAAGAAATCTTCCAAGGTGCCGTCGTCAAGAATTAGATCCTCGGGGTCAAATAATCCGTGTCGTGCTTGTTTGTGATGGAATGAAAAATCAGTTGTGCCGAAAACTTATGTCCACACTCAAATTGAACACCGGCAAAGAAGTCACACCAAAAAGCCAAACCATGCCAAAACCTTGTCACACTCAAATGTTGCTTACCCATGAAATCTTTGTCTTTATCTTCATGTGAATCTTCGGAAGGCAAAGATTCCAACTTTGGAATTGGTTTCGGAGGCTGAAACCTAGGAGTTGGTTTTGATATGACTTTCTCGATTGAGACCTCGGAAGACGTAGACGTGCTCTCCGGCTGCAAGAAAATACCCTTCATGCCCCACAATCATGAGATCGATCAAAATCAAGTCAATTGGCTCACCTCAAATGTAAGCTCTTTCACATCGGTCTTGGCATTGAAGTGAATCCTTTTCTTATCTGCTTGCGTCAGAGAGTCTCGATAGAGTTTCCTTTCCTCCTTTGCAGGTGAGGACGACGAGGCAGTTGTCCCTTTGAGAATGCCTCGGATCGGACCAGAAGTAGAGGAGACTTGAGAGGAATTCTCCGGTGAAGAATCTCCAGGAAGTGCGTGATTGACATTGGAACTTTTTATGAGGCTTTGCCTCTTATGCGTAGCACCCAAACTTTGGGTTGGACTAGCAAGGCCAGGGGGGTCATGGTTGACTTTTAAGCCTCCTAGGACGGGTCTGGTGAGCGGTTTGGACAAGTGATGAATGGAGGTGACTTTTTTCTTCTCCGACAAGGGAGTCGATCCCAAAGGAACCCCTCCACCTGGTGGTGGTCCAAGGGTGTTCACTGGGGGCAGAGTCTTCTTACCCATGCCTAATGGGGCCAATTGCCTACCCAACGGTGGCAATGGAGCCTAGGAGATCGTATTTGCTAGTGTTTGTGCAATTTTGTGAATGGATATGTTTCCAATGAGCCTCACCAATTTCTGAGGAGCGTTCAAATCCATATTGAATTGATCCTGATCCTCCTTGTTCACCTCGGCGGACAAGAGATCTGAGGTATCGCCAGAGACCTCAGTGATGTCTGGATCCAGGAACTCTTTGGAGTCTTTCAACCGTTTCTGGCCTCTAGCCTCAGTTACTTTTTCCAAAAAGATCGCATCCAAAGGGTGCTCCCATTGACTATGACCACTTTCGAAGTTGAAATAATAGAAATCGTCTTTTGTTTCGTCCCAACTGCAAGAGAACAATCCAATTACAGAGCATCCCCCTTGGTGAGCTATCATTTGAATCTTGTTATCGTTGCACTAGGATAGCTTTCGTGTTCATGTGGGTACCGTGATATTTCCCGAACAAGTAAGTAGTCGAGCATGCCATCCACGTCAGGAATGGATAGAGGACGGCAGGAAGAAGATGCGAAAATACAGACAGGAAACTAATCTGCTCCGTTGTCAATAGTCACTTGGCTAAATCTCCAAGAGTATTACAGGAAATCCCTTGGAAAATGATCACGCGAACTCGATTGAGAGCTAGAGATAGTAGTTGTTCCCTCATATGGTGCACTTATCCCATCAATCGTGAGTTGATGCTGGGGATGATTTCTTGACAGACCCCAGAATGATTCCATCACAGTGAGTACTGCTGTGCTAGATACTAAAAGGGATTTGGTTCACTGGCCTCTTAAGAGCGAGATCGCAAACCAAACGAGTGAAATGTCATGTTGTGCTTTGTGCCGACATCACTTTTATTAACTCGTAATTGGGTAGATACCGAGAGTCTCAGAAATTCGACGTACTTTTGAGCAAGTTTGCTCTGGTAGGATGTTTATGAGTTATGAAGCATATCGCGCACAAAACGAGTGGTTCAAGGGTCTCCTTAAAAATTTGTTCCACTGGAACATGGCGCTTTAATTGTTATGGCATTACAATCAACATGATACTAAATCCATTTTGATTGTTGTCGGAACCACTCGGCGTAGAGTGAGTTGGCAGCACTAGTTTCGAATTGCGAGCTGCCTTTTGGGGGAAACTGACGTAGAAGACTGGAATTTTCGTCAAAATCAGTCATCTCAATCGCTTGAACAAGATGTGGACCTCTCATATCACAAACTGTTGCGCGACGAGAATGCATTAGGCAACAATTTCTCTAAAGCAACTTAAATGGAACACAATCATCATTGAGCTTAGTGTTTGCTCATTGCTTTGCCGTGGCGGAGGAGAGCTGCACACGCTTTGAAAGTCATGAAGGAATTCGAGGATATCATCGCTCTGGTAACCGGAGGCGGGACGTTTCAAAAACGCCTCCTGTACTGCATCTTTGGACCCGTGTTCCTGATGTTACCTCTTTCTTGGATGAACGAGATCTTTCTGCTCCAAGTTCCACCTCATTGGTGTTCTCATCCCAGTCAAGCGCATTTGACGGGATCCGACCTAGACGAGTGGAAAAAGTGCTTCTTGCCTGAGCAAATACAACCCGACGGCGCCATGGGCTTCGACAGTTGCGCCATTCTCATTCCCAAAGGCATGTCTAACGAGACCTTTTGGACCATGGACCAATGGAACAAACAACTCTGTCCTGGGAATAGCACTTTGGAGGATTCCACAACAATCTCGTGTTCTCGGGGCTGGAAATACGATAGGGCAGACTTTTCCGAAACGGCTCCTTCGCAAAACGACTGGGTTTGTGACAAGGCTGAGCATGTTCCTAACCTGTTCACGATTGGAACTATGGGTGGTATTTTCGGCATGTTTCTCCTAGGGTATTGTAGCGATCGCTTCGGTCGGAAGAGCATCTTCTTACTCACCACCATTTTGGTGGTGATTTCCGGTGTAATCAAAACTTTTGTATCTCATAACTTCGTCGTCTATGCCGCTCTGAAGACCGTATCCGCCGCTTGTTACGTTGCAGTCTTCCATCTTCCCTTCACAATCATCACTGAAATCTCTCCTCCTGAGTATCGGACATGGGCCATTGGCATTTCATGCATCACGTGGTAAGTTAACGGAAAAGGGCTTAACCAGATTTGCTCGAGATAACCAAGATACCTCATGAATTTAGAACAATTCAGCTCCGTCATAATCATTTCTCACAGGACCGCTGGGTCGTGTCTTTTGCCGTTGGTTTCATGGCTTCTTCGGGACTGGATGCTCATTGCATTGGTCACTACCATTCCTTTAGGGTTTCTGGTCTTGGGATGGAACTTTGTTCCAGAATCACCCAGATGGGCCTTGACCAAGAACAAAGTGGAAAAGGCCAAATTCACTCTGAGAGCGATGGCGACAGTCAATAAAACGGAAGTCCCATCCAACATGACAGAGAAGCTGACTTTGGTGGCCGAGAAAATGCAAGCCGAGAAATCATACGGGTACATCAGCCTTTTCTCCAAGCCCAACATGGCTAAAAAGACCTTCTTCCTTGCTTGCGCCAATGTTGGTAGCAATTTCTTGTACTACTCTTTGATGTTGAACGTGAGCAACATGGCGGGCAATACCTTTCTTAATTTCTTTTTGCTCTCGGTTATCGAAGGTCCAGCCATTCTATTGTGCATGTGGATGTTGGTAAGTGCCTATTTGGACACTCTCTAAACTAGAAAGATGGCCCTTTCGACCAAGTTTTGTTATTACTTTGCAGGAAAACGTGGGACGTCGTTGGAGTCACGCTTTCATCCTTTTCCTGAACTTTTTGTGTCTAGGCGTCAATTCCTTCATCGCAGCAACGCCAAGCTTGAACACCATCGTCATAGCGTTCTGCCTCATCGCCAAGTTCAATTGCACCATCTCGTTCACCATCATCTACGTCCAAACCATAGAGATCTTCCCCACTTGCGTGAGGAATACGGGCATGGGTTTCACCACCCTTTTCGCTTCAATCGTCAGCATTTTTGGACCTCATGTCATTCACTTGGGTACGATTGATGCTCGGGTGCCCTACATTATTATGGCGCTGATCAGTTTCGTTGGCGCTTTTGCCGCTACAATGTTACCGGAAACGAAAGGCGCGGATCTGCCTGAAACCTTGGCGGAGGCAGAGGCCTTTGGCCAAGGCTTTGCCTATTTGTCTTGGCGCGCCAAACCCCAGGCCAATTTGGAGCCCCTTAAACTGGAAGAATAGGAACATCCTCTGGCTTGGTATGAATTCTTACCAAGGTTTCCAATGGGGTGGCAATTCAGTCAACAACCCCTGTTTGGCAATGTCTAGAAGTTGAGGCTCGGTATTTACGTCAATGCCCAAACGATGAGCGTATTCTTGCACCTCTGTAAAAAGAAGGTAACATTATTGTCATTTCTCAATGGTTCCAAGTTCCGTCTAAAGTTTACTATGAGTGCTCGCTATTTCATATGGTTCCATGTTCAAGATAATAAATGATATTGTCACGTGAGTCAGTCAGAACACTGTACCTGCATGTGTGGGTTCACTTTTATCGTCGAATACTTCGGTATAGATGAGGGGGTCGTGGCCTAAAGAGCTTGTAGTTCTCTCCTCATTTCTATTAGGATCTTCGTAGTCTTCCACGCTAGCCGATCGTTGGGAAGATCCCTCGGAGTTTAAGCCACTCATGTCGAATGTTTTGCCTAGGCTCTACTAATGACCGAGACCAATTGGTGACTGAAGTAGAGGATGATTGAACTTGAACCACAGGTTGCAATGAGCTCATGCTGGCGAGTGAGGGTGGGAGGAACATCGACCTTTTATTGGATAGAAATCTACTGGATCCCTCTCATTCTCAGCCAGTTAGTTACTCACTGACACAGAGGTCTGTGGGTGCTGCTCGAGTGGTGGAACCCTTGGGATCCGGGCGCGATACGTTGAAGAGCTTGGAGGTATCGAAGATGGTGATGACTTGTTTTCAAGGCATGTGAAAAGGTTCTCCTCTCACGCACCTTCCAGGTAGTCGAGAAAGCCTTTCAAGTTAACTTTCCCATTGATTAATTAACAATGCCTTCCGTGGATGCCTTATCGTCCGTCCAACTGAAGAGGGCGTTAGTGGCCGTGGGTCAAGATAACGCCCTCTACAAGGGAAATCTGACCCTAAATGTCCGGCCCAGCGGACACACCGGTCTTGTTTTCTCGGGCGTACTTGCTGCTTAAGTTAGTGGGAACGCCGGTTTGTTATCGCCCCAAGTCAATCCAGGAAGGAGCGAAAGAGAAGAGGATTCAAGGAGGCATACACGAGCCTTCACAAAAGCTGCCTGAAAAAGACAAGTGGGCTCGCCACAGAAGTAGTTGAAGCAGTTGGCCGTTCTGTGACTGTGACTGACTGGATGGAGACTACTACAAATACATGTCCATCGTTGGGTTGACTGCCACGCAGCGGATTTTCACTCGGTGACGACTGTTTGAAGAGGATCTTTGACTCTGGAAAGTAACACTTCATTTGGACACTCGCTGTAGTTGAACGATCTTAAAGGAACCATGACCTCTTCTTTGCTCCTGGTGGGTCTTTTGGTGTTGGTCCAAGCCCAATTGGGAGTCCAACAAACTTGCCAGGATGGTCCAGGTGAGATATCTCATATAATAGTGATCAATGATCATTAACCTTAATCCTGACCTCGATTTTCCGCCATCTTTCACCCTCTCCTGATACGTTCATTTTTGTAGAGGGTAAGAAATAAATTGGTTTGGCTTGGAAAAAAAAAACACCGCCGTTACTTGTTAGCATACACCCATCTGTTAATTTGTCATCGAGACATTTTTTGCTTTCATGCGTGCAATTTTGACTTTTTTTTTGCACTTTCATTCATTCATGAACGACCCAGGTGGCACATCCATTATTCGTGTTTAGAATCAAAGGCAGATTTGCTTTGTGATTGACTAACAGGTGGTGGTTGTTGAACTGCATCCACGCAAATACCAAGCCTTCCACATTTAGGCTGAGATAATCGCTCTGAAATACGTTTCTCGTTGTTGGCCGAGTCGGAAATTCCTCAAGAATGGCGAATGATCAATATTTTTCCAAAAGGAATAACTTGACTTGCCATTATCCCAAATTATTCAATACTCCTTCGATTGGCCAATGTCTTCGACCATGGATTGCTCTTGTTAAACTTAATGATGATTCCTTCCTGTCGATTTCATTTGATGGACAACTTTGCGTCATCATTGTTGCATTTAATTACCTATTCCCGGGTAAAGTCCTTCTCCAACTATTCTACAATGCCAAATGCTTGCACACAGTTCAAGATTTGAATTGAATTTGATCTTCAGTTCACGCCTGGTTGATCGATCTTCCTGTTTTGCACTTCCCTTGCTAAGAGTTCAATTTTACCTGCAGTAAGTCAACCTCAAGTCCTTGAATCTGTAATGAAACCGCTTCTCTCAATAATTGTCTGAATAACGATTTGGCATTTCCTCAGATTGAGCGCAATTACTCTGTTCAGTAACTACTTCAAAGTCAATCATGCAAACGACGCCTTTTTCCGCCCGAGCTTTTTAAGTTTAGCAAAAACACTCACTCAACCGAACTAGGGAGGGAGGAGAAGAGAAGGCCTACTTTGTGTGGCCCACCTTCATTGAACCACGTCAGTCGGTAATTGCTCGCCGTGGTGTTCAGCCAAACAAAGTACTTGGTGTCCGTCCTCCTTTGACCTTCCTTTCGCGATCTCCCTCCATGTACAACACCATGAATGGTCATGTTCCCCAAGTTAGTGCACCTAATTGGTCTAATATCACCAAGACATTAAAACGTCGAAGTAAATCGGCCTGGAATCTCAAAGTGAAATCGCCCATCAAGTCTCAACTCTCGTTTTCCAATCACAATTTGGGAAATCCGGTTGCTCAAATAAGTCAGTTGTGTCAACGGCATCCATGTAAGTGTCAAAGATGGAAATAAACCGGGAGTATTGTCTTTCATTCTTTCAGGTGGCGCTATTCACACCGACAATAAGGCCTCCGGACATAACCTTCAGTGGACTAAAGCCATGATTTCCAAACCTGCCCCTTACTGGGAAGGCACTGCCGTGGCCAATGGCGAGATGTCTGAGCTGAAGTTGACCGATTTCAAGGGAAAATACCTCGTGTTCTTCTTCTACCCTCTGGATTTCACATTCGTGTGCCCTACCGAGATCCTGGCTTTCAACGACCGTGTCAAAGAATTCCGAGCTCTCAATACCGAGGTATGACATCACGGATTCAATAGTAAGTAAAAGGAGACATTAAAGAGCAACCGATTTAATTGATATCGTCTTTCAGGTCGTGGCCTGCTCGGTGGATTCTCACTTTACACATCTGGCTTGGATGAACACCCCTCGTAAGGAAGGTGGTTTAGGAAAGCTGGACATTCCTTTGCTCTCTGATTTGACGCACACCATTTCCAAGGATTATGGCGTCTACCTCGAGGACAACGGCCACACTCTCCGTGGGTTGTTCATCATCGACGATAAGGGCGTGCTACGACAAATTACCATGAATGATCTCCCTGTGGGTCGATCCGTGGATGAAACGCTTCGATTGGTGCAAGCATTCCAATACACAGATAAGCACGGCGAGGTCTGTCCCGCGGGCTGGAAACCAGGCAGTGATACCATCATTCCGGACCCCAAGGAGAAGATGAAGTATTTCAAGGATCATGGCGAGGAATAAGCATCAAAATGAGCGAGACCTTGATCACCTGTGGTGTGGTTTCGGTAAAACCTGATGCATTTTATTATTTGGCCTAATCATGATGATTGCTTGTCTTTCCCAACCTGCTCAAAGGAATCTAATGAGAAGCGATTAAATATCACAAAAGAGTTCAATCGTGTATTCACTCCTCGAAATCGTCGTCCTTTTTCCGACGATTCTTGACGTGTTGGCGAATTTTGAGTTTCTTACATCGGAGGTGGTACATGTGGTTCATCATGGTGTAGAGCATAGGGAAGAAGAACAGGAGCAAATAGATACGGAGAACGGTGGGGAAATGAAAGGCAATATTCCAGGCATTGGGTAATGCCACCGAGAACTTTTCGGTCTCTTCAAAGTAAGGGATATTGCGAAGAATGATGACGCCTTCGCAAACGAACCCAGCCGGATAGAGAGGGATCCAGGCCGTGTAACGGAGCCACGTGAGGATGCCAAATTCCAAATCGTACACACGAAGCATGTAATAAGGGTACCGAACGATCTCAATCGTGGTATACACCATGAATAGATAAAAGACGGCCGGCTTTTCTTGCATTCTCGGTTCAGCCTCTATTAGGGCGAAGAGGACAAAATTGCGCCCGAAAACCTGCAGGAAAGCCTCGTAGATGGACCCTTTGGTGTAACCGAACATCGGGTGCATCACCTCCAGAATCATGAAAAGATGGAGCATCTTCATCACATTACCCACGGATTTGTACGTCTCGGGAATGAACTCGTCGCCATGACGGGCATATCGCAAGTTCATGATCAGAAACACGTACACAAATCCGCAGAGCATGAACAAGTTGTAGCAAAACAAGTAGATCTTGCGTCTGGACTCCGAGATGAATCCCAACTCTTCCTTCTGCAACTTCTCATAGACCTCAGGATATCGATTCTTAATAAGATCTTGAGTGGACATCCCAGGCTCTTCCGTCTCTGTATCGTCTTCTTCCTCTTCTCGCGATGTCCAACGATCAAAGTCAATCTTGAGCCAAGAGAGTTTCTGCTGTGTGTACAAAAGGCGGGGCCACCAATCCGGTTCCTTCTTCTGGATATGGATGGTGATTTCCCGGTCTTTGATCAAATAGGTGGACTCCTCGCGATTGACCGGGAGAAAGAACTCGATCAAGAAGTGATATTCAACCTCGGACGAGCCCTGAGCCCCGATGCCGTAGCCGGTGAATTCAATCTCCTCCTCGGCGATATTGAGTTGATGCTTTTGCACATGTTTGAGATCCACCCGGAGGAAGATGTGGCTCTCATTTTGAGCCCAGTACACAAAAGGACTCGGCGACATCAGGCAAAGCAATCGCAGATTCAAGAATGTGACGTTGTGTTATTGATTAGTCTGCTAGATTGTAAAAAACAGCTTGGATCATGGATAGAGGAATGGACCAAATAAGAGAAGGGCTTTCTTTCCCTTTTTTGACCCGGCGGACTCATTCTGCTGGGAGAGATCGGCCAGAATGGAACACTTCACTTTTTATAGGGAGAAAAGCAGCTGATTCCCAATATTAAAACGAATCGAATCCTCCCAGAGATTGCTTGTTATCTGATAGACTCAGGAACTCGTTTCCAATCGACCTTTGTCCAATGTATCTCTCAGAGTTCAATCATGTGCATATGAGCCTCTGAGCTCATGTGGTTGAGCTCACGTAGGCTCTTTCATGAACCACTGCAATATGGACGAGGATTGGTGGCATAAAAAGTCATTTTCCAAGCGCGACTTATTTTGCTATTTGACATATTTTTTAGAGACGCTAAAATAAGATGAAATCCTGGAAATTTTTGAACAACTTATTTTCATTTGGTAAATTATTTCCCAAATAATGAAACCAAGATCTTCCATGAAAGCCATTGTGGGGGCAATTTGGATTGTTTGGAAATACTCTTTTGGTCAATAGGGCTTGTCAAGTGAACGAGTTCATGAACAACTGACATTATTCCATGGACTAAAATCAAAGACAACATGCCAAGCCATACTGCAAAGTGCATGCATTGAATTTTGAGATTAATTTCATTTTACCTGCTCATCTAAGCAAATAGTATTGTGGTATTGAGCCAGTTTGATAGAGTGTTCACCAAATTATACCAAACATGTTCATCTTGTTGGGTTTTGTAACACAACTCACTCAAAATCAGTCAATTATTGAAAATTCAATGAGTGGATGGCGGGAGTTGAGTGTGATGTTTGTCTTAATTCTTCTTCCCCCAAATGCCCAAAATAATGGTGCCAGACCATACTTTTTGCTTGAATTTCATTCACTTGAAATTCATTTTGCCCTAAGGATAGTCCATAAGAAATTTCCAGGCCCTAGCTATAATCTATGTACTGCCAAGATGGAAATTTTGCTCTTGCCCAGATTGTGATGTTTTCAAAATGTGATTGACTGGCATTTTGCTACCTAAGTATCATGCATGTTTGCATTTTGAACTGATGTGATAGAGGTCAAATGAGGTGGAGTCACTCATCATCAACCTCAGCTGAAGAACACTTGAAGCCAAGTTTTTGTGGGGCTCTAGTGAAGAGACATTAATAATGTTAAAATTATTTGTGTTCTGATGCTTAAATTTGACAATTTGGGGAGATGCAGGGGCGCTCTGTGTTCTGTTAACCCAAGGAGTAC
>NC_081446.1:5177004-5266721 GCF_007210705.1 Tigriopus californicus
TCTTTCCCTTTTTTGACCCGGCGGACTCAATCTGCTGGGAGAGATCGGCCAGAATGGAACACTTCACTTCTCAGGGGGAGAAAAGCAGCTGATTCCCAACATTAAAACGAATCGAATCCTCCCAGAGATTGCTTGTTATCTGATAGACTCAGGAACCCGTTTCCAATCGACCTTTATCCAATGTATCTCTCAGAGTTCAATCATGTGCATATGAGCTTCTGAGCTCATGTGGTTGAGCTCACGTAGGCTCTTTCATGAACCACTGCAATATGGACGAGTTTTGTACGTCTCGGGAATGAACTCGTCGCCATGACGGGCATATCGCAAGTTCATGATCAGAAACACGTACACAAATCCGCAGAGCATGAACAAGTTGTAGCAAAACAAGTAGATCTTGCGTCTGGACTCCGAGATGAATCCCAACTCTTCCTTCTGCAACTTCTCATAGACCTCAGGATATCGATTCTTAATAAGATCTTGAGTGGACATCCCAGGCTCTTCCGTCTCGGTATCGTCTTCCTCTCTCACGCGATGTCCAACGATCAAAGTCATCTTGAGCCAAGAGAGTTTCTGCTGTGTGTACAAAAGGCGGGCCACCAATCCGGTTCCTTCTTCTGGATATGGATGGTGATTTCCGGTCTTTGATCAAATAGGTGGACTCCTCGCGATTGACCGGGAGAAAGAACTCGATCAAGAAGTGATATTCAACCTCGGACGAGCCCTGAGCCCCGATGCCGTAGCCGGTGAATTCAATCTCCTCCTCGGCGATATTGAGTTGATGCTTTTGCACATGTTTGAGATCCACCCGGAGGAAGATGTGGCTCTCATTTTGAGCCCAGTACACAAAAGGACTCGGCGACATCAGGCAAAGCAATCGCAGATTCAAGAATGTGACGTTGTGTTATTGATTAGTCTGCTAGATTGTAAAAAACAGCTTGGATCATGGATAGAGGAATGGACCAAATAAGAGAAGGGCTTTCTTTCCCTTTTTGACCCGGCGGACTCACTCTGCTGGGAGAGATCGGCCAGAATGGAACACTTCACTTTTTATAGGGAGAAAAGCAGCTGATTCCCAATATTAAAACGAATCGAATCCTCCCAGAGATTGCTTGTTATCTGATAGACTCAGGAACTCGTTTCCAATCGACCTTTGTCCAATGTATCTCTCAGAGTTCAATCATGTGCATATGAGCCTCTGAGCTCATGTGGTTGAGCTCACGTAGGCTCTTTCATGAACCACTGCAATATGGACGAGGATTGGTGGCATAAAAAGTCATTTTCCAAGCGCGACTTATTTTGCTATTTGACATATTTTTTAGAGACGCTAAAATAAGATGAAATCCTGGAAATTTTTGAACAACTTATTTTCATTTGGTAAACTATTTCCCAAATAATGAAACCAAGATCTTCCATGAAAGCCATTGTGGGGGCAATTTGGATTGTTTGGAAATACTCTTTTGGTCAATAGGGCTTGTCAAGTGAACGAGTTCATGAACAACTGACATTATTCCATGGACTAAAATCAAAGACAACATGCCAAGCCATACTGCAAAGTGCATGCATTGAATTTTGAGATTAATTTCATTTTCACCTGCTCATCTAAGCAAATAGTATTGTGGTATTGAGCCAGTTTGATAGAGTGTTCACCAAATTATACCAAACATGTTCATCTTGTTGGGTTTTGTAACACAACTCACTCAAAATCAGTCAATTATTGAAAATTCAATGAGTGGATGGCGGGAGTTGAGTGTGATGTTTGTCTTAATTCTTCTCCCCCAAATGCCCAAAATAATGGTGCCAGACCATACTTTTTGCTTGAATTTCATTCACTTGAAATTCATTTTGCCCTAAGGATAGTCCATAAGAAATTTCCAGGCCCTAGCTATAATCTATGTACTGCCAAGATGGAATTTTGCTCTTGCCCAGATTGTGATGTTTTCAAAATGTGATTGACTGGCATTTTGCTACCTAAGTATCATGCATGTTTGCATTTTGAACTGATGTGATAGAGGTCAAATGAGGTGGAGTCACTCATCATCAACCTCAGCTGAAGAACACTTGAAGCCAAGTTTTTGTGGGGCTCTAGTGAAGAGACATTAATAATGTTAAAATTATTTGTGTTCTGATGCTTAAATTTGACAATTTGGGGAGATGCAGGGGCGCTCTGTGTTCTGTTAACCCAAGGAGTACGCTGAAATGGTTGAATTTGTCAACCAGGCCATGTCAATTTGAGGAAGACAAACAATACATCCAACCTGTACCAGGCATAGACTGAATTTTGTCATTTAATTCAGTTTCCCAGTTTTTGAAGCAAACAGTATTCTGATATAGAACCAAGAGTTTAGAAGAAGGACAAACTGCACAAAAAAATGACATGTTTTTGAGTTTTGTAACACAACTCACTTGATAGTTGAAAATTCAATTGGACAAGGGAGGAGACATGGCATAGTGGTTAGCGCAGTTTCCTAGCATAAGAGAGGTCCCTGGTTCAATTCGCCTTCTTGGCCTTTCTCAAGGAAACTTTTAGACACCAGCCACACCCACAGACAGGGAACGATTTGATATGGACTATGACACTGCCTATCAGAAATAGATTGGACAATGTGATGGCTAGCTTTGTTGGCTAGGTGAGGTTCCCCCCTCCAACACTAGCACTCCAAATACTAAATAAAAAAGGTGCAAGTGCAGGTTGGCTACAATGTTTGTCTTATTTCTCCGTCCTCAAGATGCTGAAAATCAGTGCTGCCCCACATTTTCTAGAATATCCTTTGCTTCACATGCCCTATTGATTTGCATTTCTTAAATTCTTGGATATGGGAAATAATTGGTCCCAACTAGAGACCCTGGATTCAGAGACGCACAAGGTTTGACAAGTGGCTTCACTTCAAAAATGTAAACAATCAATAGAACTAGAAAGTTTTTAAACAGATTTTGAACTGATGCGCTGTTTAAGAGGGAGTTCTATCAATGATATATTTCTTCAAGGACACTGTCAATTTTACTTCAAGACAAGCTGATTCATGCATATGGCATGTTAGATTGTTACTTTCTAAATTCTTTTTGAACCCATTTTTTCATAAGATTAGATTGCTATGATATCTCATTAGCTTATTCAGATTAACATTATCACATGTGAGCTTCCTGAGTCTATCAAGAAACAAGTCCCTTTACACTTCATAATGGAATTTGTTGAACATGGTTGTACTTTCTTTTTTGAAGTGCTTTAGTCCAACTTTAGACTCCAGCATCCAAAAGATCAGTGTGTCAACTACATTTTATTGTGATGTACCACACTAATACAATTCAAAAATGACAAAAGACACTTGTAACTCTGTGGAAAGAGTCAGGGAAATCCATGGTGGATCAAATTTGTCATAAATCAATCAAAGCTTTACCCTATTATGCAATGCAAACATGCGCTCTCTTTTTAGAATCAACTGTCTCACTGTTGGGAAGGTTTCCAAACAAAACCCATGTTTGTTGACAACTGGCAGCCAATCAGATTGGTCAAAATTGATGATGTATACTCAACCTCATGGCACACACGAGGCAGCTGCGAGGGAGCAAAAAATCTCAGAAATCTCTTTAGTGTTGTTTCTCTGACTTGCCCTATAGTTCCAACAAACAAGAAGCCCAGGGCTTCAATTGCTCTTGGTCTGAGATGACTAGCTTTGTGTGGACATTGAAGTAATTCTATGTTTTTGCAAACACAAGTAACATTATTGGACAACTTGAATGACTTGAAAATCCAGATATTAGACCTTGAAAATTACCAGGTCCACACAAATGAAATTTCACTCTTTGCCTTTTCCATTTCTTGTCAAATAAGTTCCACATTTCTGACCAGTGTCAATAAGCGATGATTTTGAAGAATCAGGTAGTTCCTTTATTTTTTTACCCCTTTTAACAAAATGCTTGTCTTGAACCATTTGGCCAGTATTAGGTGGTCAGGACTACTCTGGACTGCAACTTATTTTTTTGCCCTTTTTTGCACTACCATGGTCTTGTCTTAATCATGAATGGTATAGTTTAAAAAAATAGGCGCCAAATCTAGTATTTATCTGAAAAATAACTGTGCTTGAAACACTTTAAACATGTTAAATTGACAAAACTGATTACAAAATTGGGTTGAGTTTTGTTGCTTGGGATTGTCCAAGCCAGAGACAATCAGGTTAGTTGATTTAACAACCTTAAATTTTAATTGAAGATATTTGGCTGGCAGGCAAATAATTGACATATTTTAAATAAAGTATTTGCTTAGGTATCTATGTTAATGATTCAAACCTATTCCATTTATGATTCAGGCCATGGTTGTGGCAAAAAAAGCAAAAAGCAAGTAATGACATGTGCTAGTCCCAGCCCCCTAAGACTGTCAGAATGGACCATGGGGCGCTTTTTGCTACTGATATTAAATAGATAATGGAGTTACTTAAACCTTTAAAACCATCCCTCATGGAGATTTGTTTTTTTGGAATGAGACTAATTGCAGGTTGCTGCAATTTTCAATTTCAGCTCAATCAAGCAACAAGGTCAAAAGTTAGGACCTATCTTAGCACAGAACACAACCAGGCATGGGCTGAATGAATGATAGAAAGCACTCAATGCCAAACTATCAATTCTCAACTCCAGCCTCCCCATCCATATTCCAGTGGTTCATTGTTTCTACTGGGCAAATCCTGGCAAAGATAGCCTTAAAAACTAATGAGTGACTGAATTTTCGAATATTACCCTCCCCCCTCCATTACTTTTAAAGACCACATAGCTTAATGCCTGTTAATTTACTTCAAGTAAACGATTTTGAATGAATGCAATGCACTTTCCATCAAGAAAATAGCTCGAGGTTCCGAGATTTGGTCTCACCCATATTTATGGTCTCACGGACTTGCCCGCCGGTTAATAATGCATACAAACGCACGGCAAACCCGAGACAATCGAAAAGCAGCGGCGGATCAGAACGCGAAGTTCCCAAGTGATCGAACGGTCGGCCAAGATTGGTGATCATGACGATATCCGGACCAATCGTGAAATACGCCCAGAGGCTGAACATTGCCGAGCATAAGGACATCCTTCAAAAGGCCGAGGATTTGTGCCAACAGATCTCGGCCGAGTCCAAGTTTTCCGTCTTGAAATTGAGTGGCTCGTGCCAAACCGTGATCAGTTTGCATTTGGCCTCGAAAGTATGTCGGAGACCCATCCAGGATCTGAAACTCATCCTCAAATCCGCGGGTTTGTCCAAGGTGAAATATCAAAACGTGCTGCGCAATGTCGAATCCGCTTTGAATTTGGAGGAGGTCTTGAGCATTGATGACATCTGCGTCCAGTTAGGCTGCTCTCAAATTCGTCAAAAGGCCGCTAATAGTCTTAAACAGTATCAGGCGACCTTTTTGAGTAAACTATCGGCGTCGCGCCGGGATGATGTTAACTTTGATAAGGCCATTTACCCGTGTGCCGCCATTTTGGCCGCTGTTAAGGCTGAAAAGGGGATAAGGGTCGACAAAAACAAATTATCAGATTTGGGGAGCACCACCAAAACCGAATTGGAAAAGATGGCGGCCGATATATGGGCCGCCCAACCGCAAACGCCGTTGAATACGCCCGTGAAAAAGAAGACTGTCAAGTCTTTGGTGCAAGCCGTTTTGACGCGGGCCTTGGAGAATGAGGAGATTGTCCCGGATACTCCGGGTAAAAAACAAAAGCGGTTCAACGACGATGACGAAGAGAGCGACGACGACCATTGCATATTCAATCGAGACGACTACGAAATGTGGAAGCAGAAGATATTAAATCTGGCCGGTCTCGTGTAAAAAAAACCGTACATATATCTATATATCTTTATTCAAATTTATCCAAGAGTTTCATTGCCTAGCCAGTTGTTCGCTTGAAGTGGCTCTGATCCCATCTACAAACGAGCGTCAAATTGGATCATGTGTTCCGGGTGTTGACGTAGCTGATTGATGAATTCCTCGGGCTTTTGCTCCCCGACGCAGATCTTGTGCACCGAAGTGAACAACGGGAATTGGTCCTCCATGTCCTTGGCTTTGAGGACGAAATTCACTTCGGCCGCTGTTTCAGGTCCTTGCAGTCGCTGGCCATTGAGCATCTCCTTCTCGAGGTCCTCGATGGACTTGTCGGATGTGACGAAGGCCTCGGAGACTCGGCGGTTTCGACCGCCGTAACAGGTAGTGATCAGATCTGCCACACCGCAGCTTTCAAAGAAAGTTGAGAGCTTGGAACCCGGGTAAAACACCTCGGCGTAGCGGATCATTTCCATGAGACCGAGTCGAATCACGGCGGCCTTGGTGTTGTCGCCATATTTGAGACCGTCGACGAATCCAGCGCCGCAAGCCACAATGTTCTTGAGAGCCCCACAAATCTCGACCGTTTTGGCATCATCCACCACCACCACGCGAAAGTTGGGCGTCTGGAACATGGCTTGGAGCCACTTGCCATCGCTGGTGGCATCCACGGCCCCGATCGTGGTCTCGCAAAACTTATCCGCGGCGACTTCACCGGCCAAATTGGCCCCCATCAACACGGAGACAGGGATATTCAAGAGCTCTTTGATGACGACGGAGATGAGCTCAATGCCACCACTGGGCACGATGTGGAAGCCCTTAATGAGCGAGATACCTTGAGCTCCGGGCTTCAGTTTGCCCTTCAATGGCGTCAGACTTCGCTCCAAGAACTGATGGGGAATGACTAAAATGAGAATATCGGCCTCTTGGCAGGCCGTCACGATATCGGGGACGGCCACCACGTTCTCCGGGAACTTCTTGCCAGGCAAATACTTGACATTCTCATGCTTCGTGTTGATGATCTCGGTCAATTTCTGGCCCTCGATCATCTCCTCAAATACCCACATGCGGACCTCGGGGTCAAACTGGCCCGGGTGAGCAGCCGCATTTTGACCCACGATCCGGGCAATAGCTGAACCCCAATTGCCAGAGCCCACGATCGAAATCTTCTTAGCTGCCATGATGTCAGGCAATGAATCCGTTGAATCTGAAACGAAGAGGATGAATTGAATGACTGACGGTTCAAGAGTTCACTCACAAGTGTGTTGGAGAACAAATTTCTGCACAACTCGTCGATATTGTAGACGACGTCGACGACGTCAGCCTTTTCCAGTCCAAACTAAGTGAGCTAAGCTCTAGCTTTGTGTCGACAATGCCTCGACCCCATGGTGGATGTCCGGTCTGAGCTCGGCCACTCTCACGCTACAATCGAGTCATACATGATATTAGTGCAAATGTCACACATAATAAGATGAGCTCAAACAGGACTTTCCAGTTCAGTTCAAGTATTGCTTCGCGACTGCGATCTTGGCGAAGCTATTCGATTAACATAAGCCACATGCCCGAAAAGCAGATCGACTTGTTTTCGTCTTACGTTCAATTAATCTGACTAGCCCTAATGGATGTTATCTTCCGAAGCGGGTTTGTTAGCCGAAAAGAAATTTGAACTCAAGACGAACGAACATGCCACTCACTCCACTCCCGACCAGATCTTACTTGCTCGATGGACTAATGCGAACTTCCATTGAAAGCTGACACAGGAAGCCGACCACTTCAGAAGCGACCGTAGACCAGGAACACGTACCATCATAGTCGATCCTTCTTTTTATCGTACTGTGTGTGAGCTGTCCCTACCGGGATCGAGAAACCGGATCGTTCGTGCGAAAAACGAGCCTCAAACGAAAAAGCGAGACGTTCTAAACCAGACGAGAAAGCTCCGTGGAATTTCATGAATTGGCACGATCCATGATCCATTAATATCCCTACATGCTCCTAGTATGATAAAGAGAGCATGATGATTGATGATGACCCTCTTGGGGTTCGTTAACGTTTGTCAGCACTAAACTCCGCCTAGTCAAATTAGGCTAATGAATTGGTAGAAAGAAGCTAATCAAACAATGAATGGGCACCTGCACGAGTATCCAAATATACTACTAATGATGATAAGGCAGATTAGCATGAGACAAAGGACACAAGAAGCGGTAGGATTGGTCGTGGACGGATTGACTGACAACCACGTACTCGGACATGCACTGCATGCCTGGCGCTAACAAACAGTGAGCAGCATTGTTTGTTGCCTGGATCTTGACTACGTACCCTACGTACGCACGCAGACCTGGTACTACCAGGGTTGCGGAAGTTTTGGATCCCACCAATAAGGAAATGATGTTGATTTCATGGAAGATAACGAAAAAATGAAACATGGACAAGGGAAAGTATCCTGAGATGCAAACAAAGCCAGTGAGTTGTCAGCTTTTCATGGTGGTGACGATTTTCTTTGATAAACCAGCCTTTGTTGTTCACGAAATCAAGTCGATCTTGAGACGGTTGAATTCGAAAATTGGCTTTGGACCACGCAGAAAATGACCCGTCTCTCGAAGTTCTAGCACCCCTGCATGCCTACTTAAGATTCATATTCTTTCTGTTAAGGATTTCGAAGAACTTTATGGGCCATGGCAAATTATTCAGAATTATTTTTATTTATGTGTCTCGGAAGCCGCACTATCCTCAGAATGAACTTTTTGAACTTTAAAAAAAATACCCGAAAAGACTATATTGCTTGAGATTGAAGCCCAACACTTTAGTATAGAGTTATGGGAATTGGATGATAAATTTCAAAGGTGGCACATGTTCAGAATCTCAATTCGGATCAAAGACATTTAGTATTCAAACCAAACAATTGCATGGCAATTCATAAAGGCTTCTGTAACATGCTATGCGGGAATGGCCCTGATCGTTCTGTGATATTTCGCCCAATGGCATGGTGTACCGTTTTGACTGACCAAGTTGACTTTCGCCCTCATTTCCTTGAAAGGGGTTGAAAACGTCAAAAAATGGCTGAACAATTTTTCCTACTCCCTCCATACTTGAAATCTTGCATTTATTGTTTTCTATAAATGTTTTTTCCCCAAACAGCTTGATTATCTTGCTCTTTGCACAAGTTTTCTGGCTCCCGCAAGTTGCTTGGTTATTACTTATTAGAACTTTGAAATTACTGATTTATTCATTAATTGTTACTTTTCTGTCATTATTTAATCCAACAGAACCAGTAAAGTCAAAGTAATTAGAATGATATAACCTAAGATTTAAGAGATCAACATTTTCAGCATTTAGGGCGGCATACCTGATTTTTTTGCTGTGAAAACGCTTTTGTTCAATATATTATTTTAAATCAAATACCTTTTTCTAAAGTTTCTGGCAAATTTCATTACCCTTTAGTTGAAGTTCAATAGAATTTTCGCTTTTCATAAATTTGTTTATAATTGTGCTCAAATATGTAAAATGAAGGATCAGCATCTTTATGTTTTGCATTTTTTCTGTTGCATTATAAAGTGCATTTTTGTTAATATTAATTGCATTTTTTGAACAGCCGTCAAAGAATGAGAAGTGTAAAAGGACCAGATGGCGAGAAAGCACTTAAGACAACTACGTAGTGTTGAGCCGAGCATATACTTTTCGAGACCGGACCAAAATTATGTTTTAATATGACACAAAAATTGAATGCGGTGCCGTTCGCTGGTATGTGTGGGTATCGCCATCTAGTTTTGTCGAAATCTGTTGTATCTGGACATACTTTAAAAGGAAAGATCTACATAGAGCATCTTTAGTTGTAGCAATAGCATGACTGATGTCACAACAACAATTTTTATGATGAATACACATGCTGGCATGGGATTTCCAAATCATGACTGTGAACAGCATATTCAATTGCCAGGACTGAAACATGAAACTAGAATACAAATTTGATCTCAGGAAACATTGTTACGTGAAGCCTTAATTCTGAGGCCACGAAGGTTCATAAAGACCATGAAGACCGTCATAGCATTGAGCATCCAAGCTGCCCAAGGGCGGACAAAATGTATTTTGAGTCAAATTGGCTTTTGGCAAAAAGCCTTTGCTTCCACTTTGCCAGTTATTTAGAACAAGGAATCCCATCTCTCTTTTTTTTGAGGAACGATTTGAGATAGTCCAAGAAACTGAAACCCCTTTGACTGCAACAGGAGAGTCTGGTCTAAAAACTCGCTGCCATCTCTACAAACGAGTCTGACTGATTCTCGAACACGTAGCTCGACGTTTTCCTCCTATGTGGTTCCAAGCTGTTTGGGGCTTTAGAACTCGTTCACTGACCAATACATGAACATTGACCGATGGATGGCACGTCTAACGATGACGTGACATAAACATTGGGTCAAGTACTTTTAAGACAGAAGAGGTGAGGACAAATGGATTAACTGCGGTGATATGCTGCGCACTATCGGTTTCGGCCTGTCCACCGGGATTTTGTTGGCTCTTTTGGCTCAATATTATTGCCCGGAAATCACCCCGTTCTGGTTCATCCATCATGGACAGAAAGGGCGTATGGAACATGTGCTCAACGCATTAGTTTCTCAAGAACAATCAGTGGACTTGGCGGGCTTGGCGTCATTTTCCTCGGTCAATCCGCCACCTCGGATTGCCATTGGGTTTGGAGCGTGTCATGATTTGTTGGCTCTTTTGGCTCAATATTATTGCCCGGAAATCACCCCGTTCTGGTTCATCCATCATGGACAGAAAGGGCGTATGGAACATGTGCTCAACGCATTAGTTTCTCAAGAGCAATCAGTGGACTTGGCGGGCTTGGCGTCATTTTCCTCGGTCAATCCGCCACCTCGGATTGCCATTGGGTTTGGAGCGTGTCATGATTTATTTGTGAATGCGAGCCACATGTTTTCCGGTCAGGATCCGCCCAAGGTTCCTGAGCATTTCAATGACATCACCACCTACTCGGAATTCCAGAGTGTTTTCGCTTACTTCTTCCGTCATGGGGCTGCCGCCGAGTACGTACTACGTTCATTCACAATAGGTTTTTGAGTATCCCGAAAATGTTAGGACATTTCCAAACATAAGTCAACCCAAAGAATGCCAGTTTTTTTTTAACATTATTCAAGTTCAATGCGTAAATTATATTCAATTTGTTACTCTTTCCTTTACACATGGCCTTTTCCCCGATCTAATATGGTTATTGCATGGCTCAATTATGATTTTTTTTGTTATGTGCTGTACCAGGCGTTTCGTTTCTGAGGACAAGTTGTTCAAAGGCCTAGTGGCCAAAGCGGAACAAGACCCCGCCCATCGTTATGCCTTGGGCGGCAATGCCCCCGTCATGGCCCTACGATTCGCCCAAGAAGGGGCAGAGGTCCTTTTGGCCGGTCGAATGAGCCCAGAGTTGAAAAAGTCACTGCCCACGATGATAACTGTGGCTGGATCGGACCACGTGGCCCACGATGATGTCCATTTGATCTTGGAGTATAAGCGGAACCAAGTTTGGCAACAATATCAAAGCCCACGAGCCAACAGGTTACCTCATGGGGCCATGTTATGCATAGGTCACCGGTTCAAATTGCTTTCTCATTGACTTTTAGATTCATCGTTCATAGTGACGTCAATAATCCGATGGTCAGTTCACTGGAAGACTTCGAGCGGTCCCTCCAGGGTTACAAACCCAATCTGTTATTAGTGAGCGGGCTTCAGATGATGGATAATTATCCATTCAAAGCAGGCGCGCGAATCGCTCGCTTGATGAAGATTCAAGCACTCATGAAACGTCAACCCATGGACCAGACTCGGATTCACTTCGAGATGGCCTCTTTTGTGGACGAATCACTCCTGACCGAGCTCACGCAGCAAGTGATTCCTTATGCGGATTCCTTGGGCATGAATGAGCAAGAATTACCCAATCTCTTGAGCATGCTCAAGCATGGAAACATCAGCTACGTCTCGAATTCCAACCCCCGCATCGCCGTGGTTCTCGGTATGGAACATGATGTGTATCCAAAGTATTTTTCTAGCCCGGCATTTGGTTACTTTAATTTTGGTTGCAGATCAAATGAGGGAAGTCTATAAAAAGTTGGGCTCTTTCAATTATCAAGTGAACGGACCCCGTCCATTGACTCGTCTTCATGTGCATACTCTGGCATATCAGGCGTTTCTTGTGAAGAAGGGTAGTTTGTGGAAGAATACAGTTGTGGCGGCCGCCAAGGCCAGTCTCACTGCCAACCGCCATGTTTGCGCTTCGCCTCAGGTGAGAAGGGTCTGATAGTTTTGTCGTTTAGACCCTGAGAGCTTATCTCGCCAAGAGTTGTCTTTTGTTGCCCTCAGTGAATTCAGCAAAAACATGATACTTTGAATGATCTCTATGAGTTCAAAGTTACCCAATTTCTCATAAGAATCCAAATTTTTCCAAAATGAGTACACGTGTTTGAATTTGAAAATGACATTCCATGTCCTTTTTTTCGATTTCGATTTTAGATTGATTTGGAAAAGGCCTTTATCATCATGGATGACAGCTTCTCGACCTCGACGGATCGCGAAAAGAGCACCCGAATCATTTTTGACGACCATCGCCCTGTGGCGTGTTGGAGTGAAGATCACCTAGATATTCAATTCTGCATCGCCCCCAATTTGGTGTGCTCGGAAGCTCAGCAAACTGCTGGAGGCGGAGATAACATTTCGGCCGCAGGCCTGATATTTCAAGTGTAGCTTTCAACACCTTTCTGTTTCTTTATATTTTCCGTCAATTTGCTGTGATAATGAAATAAACTGTCATGAATCAGACACGCAACTAATGAGTCGACCATACAAGAAGGGAAGTAGAGCAGTTCAGTCATGGCATGCAATCGACATAAATCCCTCGTATTCTTTGATTTGGACCTAATCCAAAAGATGCGAGAAAGTGAGAGGGTTGTGCATGAGGCATCATGCTCTTTTCTTTCATGTTCCCGAAGAACAGGGAACAAAATAGGCGAACTAAGAGCAAGAAAGCGAGTGAGTGAGAACGAGCAAGAGAGGGAACAAATATTGCCCTGAATAAGTGTGTTTGCTCAGAATCTCAATCTGCCACAAACTCCTCCGGGGATTTCATATTCTGGACAAAGAGGACATGAGTGCAAAGGCCGTATTGGTGGCCAAGGCCAATTCGCATCCCTTTGATGATCGAGCTCTTATTTTGGACGTGCCTACGAAAATCGGTCGGAGCCACAAAGATGACCAGGTAAAAACATCGCCTCAGAAAATGAATCAAATGAATGACTACTTGGAGAGGTTTTTCAAAGGCTGAGTCTGGGAACGGATTTTTCGACTGTAAAGTGCTCTCCAGACAACACGCCATTCTCATGTATGAAGACGATAAATTCTACCTTATGGACACGGGGAGTAGCAACGGGAGCTTTGTGAACAACATTCGCTTGAGCAAAAGTGGAGAGGAGTCCAAATTGACTCGAATCTACACCAACGATGTCCTTCGTTTCGGATCCGACGTAGTGGACAAGGTAATAAGAGGACCTCTTTTTCCGTTTTCCGCCAATAATCTACTCCAATTTCGACCTATACGTGCAGCAACGACAGATCACACAAAAGTGCGTGGTAATGAAGGTGAGGTTGTTCTATCCGGACGGACCCGAGGTCGAATCCCGCCCCTCCGAATCCCGTTTATTCCGACCCAATGATTCCATGGAAGATCTCAGTGCTCTCACCCAGACATTGCAAGAGTCTCTGAGTCGCGAAAAACATCTAGAGGATAAGATGATCCGGATTCGGGGGATGATCAGCAAGAACATTGGCAAAACGCATACGGATCTTCTCCGACTCTTTGAGAACATGAAACAAGAGCTCATGAACAACGAGTTGAACTTCAGTAAAGGGATCAATACCGAGCTTGAGGCTTATCAAAAGGTTGAAAACAGTCATGTATTGACATTCTCATTGAAAAAAAAAATCGGTTAGTATGAAGCGCAATATTTGTCCTTTCAGATCATGTCAGAAAATGTGGAGCTCCACCGACGAGCTTCGGAGCAAGACAAAGTCTTGCAAGAGTTTCGCCATGCGAACGAATCCCTGTCCAATCAACAGCAATCTGATAAAATCGAAATCACCTCACTTCGAAAGACTTGTCAACTTCAGAAGCAATCCATCGACTCCTTGGAAAAGGAACTTCACAACGTCCATGATGAGCTTCATCACAACCGTTTGGAATCGGATGAGCGCTACAACAACAAAATCAGAGACATGGAACAATCCAAGAAGGAACTCATGGAACACTACGAGCAAGAAATAACCAAGAACGAGGACGCTTTCATGGAGGAACGCACCAAAATTCGGGAACAACTCTTAGAAGTCACTCGGAACGAAGCCAATCTTTTGAACAGGATTAGATGTCTGGAATCGGAGGAGCAATATTCGCACGCTGAGGTGGAAAAGGTTCTTATCCGGGAAAGGGAAGCACAAGAGAGCAGGCAAAAGCTGGATATCCAAGTGGAACAGCTCAAGAACCAATTGGATCAGGCTGAAACTGCTTTAGAGGAACAGAAATCCAAGATTGTCATTCAACGATCCGAAGAGGACATTGAGCAGATAGCGAAATTGGAGGATCACATTGGGAAGTTGCAGCACGACATTGCTTATCTGAAGCAAGAGCTTTTGGAGGCTCGAGCCCGGAAATCTGCCTCTGATGATGAATTACGAACGATCAAGGACAAGTTGGAGACTCTCGAGAATTCAATCACCTCACTCACAAACGAAGGTAAATGATCAGCATGACTCATTAGCTAGGAGGTGGAACAGGCCTCCTCGCTCCATTTAAAGACTTGTTTACAGAAAGTTCTGCCTTTTCTTTCTTTAGGTCTGAGACATAGGAAGCAAATCTCAGAGTTGAATGAAGCCTTGGAAGAGAAGTCCAAGGAAGCCGATCATTGGGAAAAGTTGGTGGGAGAAATGGAGTCCTCCCTCTCCCAAGACGAGATGACCCGAGTTCAAATCCAAGATCTTCGAGATGAGCTCCATGGAGCCGAAAGTAAGTGAACAAGCAAAAAACCAAGCCACTTCGACAAATTCGAGTGTGTTCTTTGTCTGGCAGGGAATTTGAAGCTTCGCCAAGACGACCTACTTTATCTGAAGAACGGGATCAAGTCCCGGGACGAGACCATTCAGCAACTGGAGATCGATCTCTCATGCGTCCGAGGCCAGGTAACCAATGTAATGACCAAGGTGATCCATGATTTGGAACACAATGACTTGCACGAGGAGGATATTGATGACCATGATGGGAGTGATTCTGACACGCTCACTTTTGTGGCCAGTGATGACGATGGGGATGGCAGCCGAGACCCCGATATATTCGTGTCGGATCTGGAATGAGTACCCATTCATGAATCCTTAAAAAATGAAATAAAGGCCTTCAGTTTCGAGAGGTTGTTTTTTGAAACGATTTTGTCTTTTAAAGGTCCAAAACGTGGAGGAGGAACTTCAGATTACAAAAGACGAAACCAGTTATGTGACGAATATCAAAGATGAGAACGCTCAGTTGAAAC
The DNA here is from genome assembly GCF_007210705.1 of Tigriopus californicus. Classification (NCBI taxonomy): domain Eukaryota; kingdom Metazoa; phylum Arthropoda; class Copepoda; order Harpacticoida; family Harpacticidae; genus Tigriopus; species Tigriopus californicus. The sequence continues at coordinate 5,192,363 of NC_081446.1, forward strand.
AGCGACTCGTGGACCTTCAAGATGAGTTTAATTACGCCCAGGATCACGCCAATCACTTGACGGATGAATTAGCTCGACAACAAATCCTGTATTCCGAACTCAAGAAGATGAGAGGCCGTGGCGAGGAGATTGATCAAATTCACGAATACAAACAGGTTTGTTCGTCCAATCATTCATTGGCGGAGGCCGACCAGGAAAATCCCACTTGAGCGTATGATGTATCACGGATTCTTTTGATCTGCAGGAGTTGAAGGCGCTCTACGAGCGATTATCCGACATGGAGCAACGTGACCACCACCAACGGAAACAAATCCAGACCTTGGAGCAAGACAGATTGGAAATGACGGCCGAAGTCACGGAAACGCGACGTCTCTTGGCCCGCAACCCGCATTTATCACCCGCAGAGGCCGCCATGCACACCGTGGGTAATCTCAAGGTCTACGAGTTGATCTTGGGCTTGCTCTTTCTTTTTGTACTCTTCACGTACGGGATATTTTAAGGAACACTCAGCACAACACTCTGGTTTTCTGTGGGACAGAGGCACTTTTTCAATTGATGAATAAATAAATAGCGTGGTACTTAAGTACATTTAGATTGTCCCGACATGGGTCACAAGGGTTGTTTGGGTGTGTACAAGGAAAAAATGAACCATGATCTCGAAGAATCGAGACTCGGAGGCAAGGTTGAGGCAGACCAACCTTCGGAATAATACGATGAGGTCAAACAAGTTGATGAAATCACAGCCAGAGACATACTACGCAGCTCAGGGGCAGGGCTTGCCACTCAATCTCCGTCAGACGGCGGTCTTCTTTCTCTGCGTCATGGACTTCTTGATGGCGGTCCAATCCTCCAAGATGTCATCCTCCGTCAGCATGTATACAATGTAGGGCCCGGTCACCGACACGGGCTTCTTCCGCCGATCCGGATCCATGGGATCGGCTTTCCGTTTACGGGACTTGCCGGATCGCTCCCATAAGCCACTCGAGAGGTCCACGTTCTGCTTGTCTTCTTCGAGTCGGTGAATTTTGTCTTCCAACTCGGCCTTTATCGAGTCCAATAACAAGCCTTTCTCGCTCTGTAAGTTGTGTAACATCCTTTGAGATTGGCTAATGGATCTTTATTGAAAAAAAGAATACCGCAAGCTTAAAGTAAGAACTGACCTCGTAGTTCTGATCGGTGGCCAGCATTTCGGCATCAAACTTGCACTGGATATTGGCTAGACGGAGCTCTTTGAGCACCTGTCCCACCTCCAGGCGATTTCGTAAGTTCACCTGAAGCTCCTCCAACGGTTGCAGGTACTCGGCGGCTTGACTGGCCCGCACATCATTTAACTTGATCTCGATCTGCGTAATCCGCTCGCGGTACAATCTGCAATTCAATGGGCATGATAATGTATTACTATCTACTCAACGGACCGATCCATGGCTATCCCAACGGTTGGTGGACTCACTGTTCCCGGAGGATGGCGAACTGTTTCTCGAGATCCGTCAAGTCATCGACGAACTCGTCGCGTTTCTTCTCGCAATCGCCCACATCCACATCCGAACTGTCCTCTTCCTCTTCGTCCTCCTCATTGTCTTCTTCCTGATCGTCGTCCTCTTCCTCGTCCTCATCCTCCTCGTCGTCGTCATCTTCGCTGGATTCGCCCTCAGTCTCTTTCACCCGAGCCGTGGAGTCATGACCCGATCGAGCCGCCTGACCCGCAGCGTGTCGACCGCGTCCGCTTCTTCGGCTCCCACTAACCGGACCCGAGGCCGTGGGCCCCGGACGAGCAGGGGGAGCTGGACTAGGCGGGGCCACGGGTGCATGAGGTGTGTCTTCCTCTTCGTCGTCATCTTCCTCATGATCTTCCTCCTCTTGATCGTCTTCTTCCTCATCGTCGTGCTCATCCTCGTCGCTCAAGCCGGATTCGTCCAAGTCCTCACCGTCACTGGCCTCGGCTTGACTGTTAGGCGTGGCCCCGGGCGTGGCGTGGGCGCCGTGACGGGATTGAGCCGCTTTGGCTTGAGCCGGCGAGCCAACCGCCGTGGTCTTAGGATTCATGGCCAGGGACGGTAGGAGGGTCGAGTTGGCGGGTCAACACGGTTTCAATATTAATTCCAATTCGAACCTTCTCAGTCTGATCCGACAGAGGCCAATCCGGAGGAGACGGACAGATAGATGGCAGACGCCAGTAACGATGGATGGATGGATGGATGGATGGATGGATGGATGGATGGATCCTTTGGATTGGAGAGGTTGTTTGTTGTGGTGAGAAACTTCTTCTGCATGAAGCCAACAGCTGGACACAGGGCCCAAACACACACACAGACACACACACAGACACACACACAGACAGACACAGACAGAGAGAGAGAGCGGGGAGAGCGGGCAGAGAGACCACGCACGGACAGCCACGGCAGGGAGGCCAAAATTCTCATAGATACAAGGCCAGAAATGATCATATTCGATGATTTGATCAACCAAATCATCGAATATGATGCAAGATTAGATCCAAGTCAAGATGTCGTAATTGTGTTGTGATTATTAATGGTCCCAAAAAATATAGGAGAGGCGTCTTACAGATACGTTTGGTTTTCCTGGCCGATCTACTTGAAGGATTTGAATGGCGTCCCTGTTATCTAGCCTGAGGCCAGGTGAGAACGTAGAATGAGTCTGTCGAGTCCTGGAATTGAGCGGAGAAGAGCCCTCGCTTCTGCCTGTCCAAGATTAATCCTACCATTTTCTGCCTAGACAGCCGCTTAAAGTTGAGTGGAAAGTTTCTAGAGCAGGGTGATGGAACCGGGCTTGTGGTCGCCTGACTTACCACATACTAATTCAAGAGGAGATATGGCATACCACTCGAGAATATTTCATATGGGCACAAATAATACTACTATAACGCAGGCTTTTTTCATTATCCCCGGTAAATATTTATTTAATCAAACAAGGGATCGATTTTCCGATATACTATTTATTTTTTCATTCGCTCCCAAAGAGGTCCAAAAAATTTCATGACTTTTCTCGAGCTAGATTCAGATTCGGAACCATTCGGTTAATCTGAGGAAACAAGTCTGGTCACATCTGCATCGGCCCTCATGGTCCGCTTGCCTTTCCAGCCACACTATCAACCAGCCTAATGCTCTGGCTTCCCCGGTCAAGAATGACGTCACGACCGAAAAGAGGAGAAGGGGTCGCGCCTGCACAAATTTCACATTCAAAACACAATCCCATTCCACCCCCACTACGCCTTTAATCCCCACCCACCCTTGACCAAAACCGCCCCACTATCCCTCCTAAGCCTTATCCCGGCCCTTTTCTCGCCTTCAATTCGCTTCATTCCAGCCAATCCACCAGTGATCCGAGTGTTTTCGTTGGCCAATTTTGCCCGTTCGCCCCCGAATGGTCATAACTGGCCCAATCCAGTTTGTACCGGTTGTGTTGGCTTGGGCCTCCCTGGTTCATTTGCCGTGAGACGCTCAAGCTGAACGGACGTCGCTACCCTCCTCGTTGAAACGGACCCCCTCGCGTACCCAGAACCTACCCCCAAATATCGTGTCTGGATTGATTGACCTGGGTGGACATCCCGGACCATCCCCCGAGACTGCGAGACCGCTCGGATCGCGAACGATTGTTAGTCGGGTGGCTGGATCGGTGACTGGACAGGAGGATGGCGGTGACGGTGGGCGTGTTAGCCCAAGAGACGGTGAACAAGTTGCTGGACTTCAATCAGAAGCTGGATATCGGCTTGCTGGATGAGGTGGTGAGCACCATGTATGCGGGCACGGGCGAGCAGCAAAAGATGGCCCAAGAGGTGCTGACCACGCTCAAGGAGCATCCCGATGCCTGGACCAAAGTAAGAGCAGCATGGAACGGAGGAATCACTTCAATCCTCAATCCTCCAGGCCGAAAGATTTAGAAAGTTAGAAACCCACACGCCTTCTTATGAATGGATAATGATGAATTGCCCGTGGTACGATTGGACAGGCGTTCATCATACCCAGAAATGAAATGGGTCATCTGCGATAGCCGATGACCTTGACGACATGTAAAGCGCGCCCAGACCAACCCTGAAATATGGGATGGAATGACCTCCTGAAACTAGAAGTGGGTCCGTCCATGCATGTGAAACAACGACGACACGCGAAAAAGGAGGCAGGGATCGATGGGTCTGACCACCCGCCCCTCTGTCGAATGAGTAGAGCCAACTGCCAACACTCCCCCGACCACATTGCAACGCTCTGGGTTTTCGTTGTTAGCGATTTCATCCAGTTAAGCCCACCTTTAGAACTCACAACGTCAGACTGACCTCGTGTCCATTGGTTTAGCTCTGAAGTCTTTGGCATCCCCGCTAATGTTTTTGTGCCTAACGCTCACTTTCACCCGCACATGCTAGCCCCGACTGGGTTAGAGCGATACGCACTGTATTCCAGATCAGAATTGCCGTCCTAAACTTTACTGAAGAAGATTTTTTTTTCGAACGCAGTTAATGCCACGGAGGCCCCTGTGGGCCCCCGTTTCTAGTAACAGAGAACGACGTTAGGCTGGAACGTAAATAGGTGTATCGTACTAAACCGGGTTAAGTTCATGGTCGCGACTGGAAGTACACCTGGGAGGCCGGATGGGCCCTTTGACGTCAAAATCTGCTTGTTTTTGTGAACCTGTTTTGGACGACTTTATCCAATGGCCACTCGAAAATTGGCAGTACATGTGGTCGTCGATGGGTCAACGCCATAAAGGGCCATGGGTTATATCAAAATATGTTATGCATGACCAATCTCGATCAATTTGAATTGCTAATGAGGGCAATCTGTAATTGGTTGTGTTTAGCTTGATGAAAGCGAGTCATTACCAGCTTTGGGTTTCATGCTGGTGATCGGGTCAATGGTTAAACCACGATTACTCAGTGACTGTGTTTCCTGTTTCAGGTGGATACTATCTTGGAGTTCTCCAATAACCAACAGACCAAGTACTACGCCCTACAGATCCTAGAGAGCGTGATCAAAACACGCTGGAAGGTGCTACCCCGAAATCAATGTGAAGGCATCAAAAAGTACATCGTGGGTCTGATTATCAAGACCAGTTCCGTGCCCGAGAGCCTCGAGCGCGAGAAGACTTATTTGAACAAGCTGAACATGATCCTGGTCCAGGTAAATACCTCACCATTGATCTGGCACGCAGAAACCAAACCTTTGTAGCTTAACACTAACATTGACTTTTATTTCCCGTAGATCTTGAAACGGGAATGGCCCAAGAATTGGGAGTCGTTCATCCCGGACATCATTGGCGCCTCCAAGACCAACGAGTCTCTCTGCCAGAATAACATGGTCATTTTGAAGTTGCTGAGTGAAGAGGTGTTCGATTTCTCGTCCGGTCAGATGACCCAGACCAAGGCCAAACACCTCAAGGACACGATGTGCGCACAATTCTCGGAAGTGTTTCAGTTGTGTCAGTTCGTGTTGGACAACTCGCAGAACGCGCCCCTAGTCGCCGCCACATTGGAGACACTCCTTCGCTTTCTCAACTGGATTCCTCTTGGCTACATCTTCGAGACGAAGCTCATCAATACGCTCATCTTCAAGTTCTTCAACGTGCCAATGTTCAGGAATGTGACGCTGAAGTCGCTTACCGAGATCGCCTCCGTCTCTGTCAATCACTACGACGAGATCTTCCTGACCCTCTTCACTCAGGCCCTTCAACAACTCGACGAGATGCTGCCAGTGGAGACGAATATCAAGGAGGCTTATGCCACCGGTCAGGACTCCGAGCAGCAATTCATCCAGGACTTGGCACTCTTCCTCTGCACCTATCTCAAAGAGCACGGTGTCCTGCTCGAGAAACAGAACGCCAATGAAACTCTGTTGAAAGCCCTCCACTACTTGCTCCTCATCTCCGAGGTGGAAGAGGTCGAGATCTTCAAGATTTGTCTCGAGTATTGGAATAGTCTATGCACGGACCTCTACCGTGAGAGCCCGTTCTCCTCGAGCTCGTCACCCCTGTTCATGTCACGCCCCAGTCCGGCCACTCCTCAAAGGAAACAGTTCTACCAACCACTTCTGACCAAAGTCCGATACATCATGATCTCGCGGATGGCCAAACCTGAAGAGGTACTGGTCGTGGAAAATGACCAAGGCGAAGTCGTCAGAGAGTTCATGAAAGACACGGACTCGATCAACATGTACAAGAACATGCGCGAAACACTCGTCTACCTGACTCATCTGGACTATTTGGACACTGAGCGGATCATGTCGGAGAAGCTGCAGAATCAGGTCAACGGCAACGATTGGTCGTGGAAGAATTTGAACACGCTCTGCTGGGCCATTGGCTCCATATCCGGCTCCATGCATGATGAAGACGAGAAGCGCTTCTTGGTAACTGTCATTAAGGACCTGCTGGGGTTGTGTGAGCAAAAGAAGGGCAAGGACAACAAGGCCATCGTAGCCTCAAACATCATGTATATTGTGGGTCAGTACCCGCGTTTCTTGCGCGCCCATTGGCGATTCCTCAAGACCGTGGTGAACAAGTTATTTGAGTTCATGCACGAGACGCACGAGGGTGTTCAAGACATGGCTTGCGACACATTTATCAAGATTGCCCAGAAGTGTCGCCGCCAATTCGTTCAGATCCAAGTGGGTGAAGTGATGCCCTTCATCGATGAGCTGCTTGCTAATATCAATTCCATCATCTGTGACTTGCAGCCGCAACAGGTAAAAACGAATCAACGTTTATTTTTGAGCTAGACAAAAGATGCCGTCCTAGATCGAGATGTTGATGGATTAAGTCGGACTGTGGAACTCATTTTTTCTCTGACTGCATTATTTCAGGTCCATACGTTCTACGAAGCCGTAGGGCACATGATCTCGGCCAGTTCGGACTCACAACAGCAAGAGCAACTTATAGACAAATACATGCAGCTGCCCAATCAGGTGTGGGACGATATTATCAATCAGGCGTCGAAGAATGTCGATGTTCTCAAAAATCCCGAGGCTGTGAGACAGCTGGGCAGTATTCTCAAAACCAACGTGAGGGCCTGCAAAGCCCTCGGCCATCCGTTCGTCGCCCAACTGGGCAGGATCTACCTGGACATGCTCAATGTGTACAAGGTGATGTCCGAGAACATTTCCACGGCCACGAGGCTCAACGGAGAAGTCGTCACGCGCCAACCTCTCATCAAGAGCATGCGAGTGGTCAAGAAAGAAACCCTTAAGTTGATCTCGTGTTGGGTGGAACGCTCTAATGATCCCAACATGGTCCTAGAAAACTTCATCCCACCACTACTCGACGCCGTCCTGCTTGATTACCAAAGGTGCTTGGTGCCCTCGGCCCGAGAGCCCGAAGTGCTCTCCACCATGGCCGTGGTGGTCAATCGCCTCAAAAACACCATCACGAGCGAGATCCCCAAGATCTTTGACGCCCTCTTCGAATGCACGCTCGAGATGATCAACAAGGACTTCGAGGAGTTTCCGGAGCATCGGACCAATTTCTTCATTCTCCTTCAGGCGGTCAACCTCTACTGCTTCCAAGCATTTCTCAACATCCCCGCCACACAATTCAAGCTTGTCCTCGACTCGGTCATCTGGGCTTTCAAGCACACGATGCGGAACGTGGCCGACACCGGCCTGAACATTCTATTCCAACTGCTCAAGAACGTGTCCAACCACCCGGAGGCAGCCCAAAGCTTCTATCAGACCTACTACACCGATATCCTTCAACACATGTTCAGTGTGGTCACAGACACGTCACACACGGCAGGTCTGACCATGCACGCCACCATCCTCGCCTACATGTTCACCTTAGTGGAGGCTAATAAAATCACCGTGAGTCTGAGCTCGAATCCTGCCGTGGCCGGTGCTCCGGCTAACAATGTGGCCTTTGTGCAAGACTTTGTGGCCAATCTCCTTCGCACTGCCTTCCCTCAATTGACGGACAATCAGATCAAGATCACGGTCCAAGGCTTGTTCAACCTGGATCAGGACATCCCCGGGTTCAAGGAGCATTTGCGAGACTTCCTCGTCCAAATCCGCGAGTTCACCGGCGAGGACGATTCCGATCTCTTTTTGGAGGAGCGGGAAGCTGCCCTGAAGCAAGCCCAGGATGAAAAACGCAAGCTTCAAATTGCCGTTCCGGGTATCCTGAATCCCCACGAGCTGCCCGAGGAGATGCAGGAAATGTGATAGATTTGCTACATTCAACGAAGTTAATGTGTTCTTCGCACATCACCAAAGTCGGGTCGAGTTCCTCGTTGTGGTGAGCACCATTTCAAGTGGAGGCTCGCGCTTTAAGTTGTTCTTGATTCCTCACCTTTTTTGGCCATATCTCTCTATCTCCCCCCCCAACCTCCTGAATGTTGCGTACTTATCTGGACTGGGTCTGCCTGTTTACGAAAGAGATACTATTATACTATACGTATCCGAAATCCGTCTCTTTTTTGCAGTCAAGAGTCTATTCTTGGTGTGTTTGTGAGATGTTGTATACAGTCCAACCAAAGATCATTATCCTCTTTCCTCCTCTCCTTCCTGCACCCTCCTCTCCTCCCTTTTCCTTCTTAAGAGAACTGCATTTCTGTTGCAGCTGAACTCCATGGCAGAACTAATGATGAAGACTTCTTATCCTCTACTTGTTCATTCGTGTGCCGCAGGGGCCTACCAACCCTTTCAAAGACTAGTAGTGAATGTATGGAACCAAGTCGAGGACGAATCCAGTGGTTCCCTAAATTATACTAGGGTTTCACCTCGTGGACGACAACCAACTCTTATTAATAATCTATATTGTTGTGAAGCAAAGCGAGAAAAAAGCAGAGCACTCTTCTCAGGTCCTCAACAGCTCGAACTCTTCCTCCGGCTTGATTTAGAGGGTACGTAATAGATATGATGATCGCTGCTTGATTGATGCTAATAACATTTAAAGAAATGGAGAAAAAAAATAAACACAATCCCCACCCAAAACGAGCAGGCATTTAACCCTTGGTCGTCTGTCGTAATCTGAATGTATTCCGGAGTCCTATAGGAAAATATACGGAAATTTAGGGTTCACACCAGAAACGAGCATCTTCTCTTACTCATCATCAGCAATCGTTATCCATGTACACTGGGGTCGATCAAGAACTGACAACCACACATTTGCATTGGTGAACTGTTCGGGTTTTTTTTTCTCCTAAATCTGACATTCGTTGGAACAGCACTGAGAAACGACAGTGATGTCACGAGGGTCCTTGCACACAAAATCAACGAAATCACGATATGTGAATCCTCAAAGTACTTCAATTCCACCACGGCTAACTTTAACCTTGTCTCCCGTGGATACGAAGCCTTGGCTGTCTGTCTTGATTTGTTTCGACTGTCCGGGAGCCTTTAACATGAGCTCACCCATCACGGTGTGACGGCTTTGGCAATTCAGATCCAAAACATCCACACCGCCCGTAGATAGCGTTCTGCAAAGAATATATATAACTTTATTCAAATGATCCATGTCCTCTCTACCTCCTAAAAAACGACGCGAGCCAAGATAAAAATGTTATACAAAACTGATGGAATATATGTTAAGTATTACCTGAAGAAGGTCAAAGCAAGAGAGCGAACAATTAATTATTAGACTTTTTTTTAATTGCCGGGTATTTATTTCCTCAGAGTATTTTTTTGAAAATTGGTAATAAAACAGTTGCCAAATAAAGGGGTAGAAGATATCTTAAGCAGCGCTACAAAACTGGCTTCTTTAAAGCAAAACTGAGGCATATCAGCATTAAAACCTAAGGCATCAAAACAATGCGTGGAATTATTTCCCCTTCGATTCAGACATAGCTATAGGTTTGAATAATAGTATTCCCCACGGCAATTTCACATTATAACCAAACAACCGCAGCATGCCCGTACAATTTCCCGTCATACACCAAATTATGAAAAACATCTGCGGGTGCCATTGATCTCTTTCGTAATCTTACCTAACCACTTTGGTCTCTGTTAAGCGCAACGGAAGTAAATGATGTTTCACGATTTTGCTCTGATGCTCAGGAACTTGCCCACTCAACACTGTTCCGGTCTAAAAAAAGGCAATTCAAAAGGTCAAATTCATCTCTCGTTCAAATTATCGAGAACTGATATCTCTGGCATCAAATTACCGTGGTTTTCGTGTAACAATCGATGATCTGGTGACCAGTAGCTGAATGCCAGGATTTTCGAAGATCTCGCGATACAAGGTCCATACTACTGAACATGCCTCGAATCCGTTTCAACAACGTGCTTCGTACGTAATCCTTCTTCTTCTTATCCACAAAGATCTCTCTATAGCGGGTCAGCAGCTTGCCATAATATCCGGGTAAGGACGGGAACATGTTGACTTTAGGCAGAGGCTCGGGACAATTCACACCGATACCGAGGAGATACGACCAAACTTTGACGGTGTCGAATTGCGAAAGGTTCACGATCCGTCCGCCCACGGATAAAGGCGTGAGCATCGACGTGATGTTCCCATAAGCGGTGTCCAAGGGTAATGTGTGGAGTAAGGAACACTTCTCCGTGAGGTCCCATGCTTGAGATATGTGCAGCATTTGATGGTTGAGCTCATTGTGGCCGAAAAGCACGGCCTTGGGCTTATCTGCAACATTGAACCACACACAAGGCTAAATTGACGGGCTTCAAAGCTCAAATTGTTTGTTTGGACCGATGCCAAACTTGTCCTCTGTCAGTTCTTGACCTCCCCGAGAGCACACATATTACGCTTTTTCTTCGGGGGCACACCAATATGACTGACTTTTTCGTCAGAACAATGGCTCCTCCTCACCTGTATATTTACGAGAGTACAAAATGAGAGCACCCGGATGAGACAAGTAGAACTCTTCACTCTGGGGATCCTGGGGAAATGGTAGGGCATCATCTTCGAACGATTTCTTGGGATGAGCCGTCCACGTGTGATCCAGACAAATCAGTTTGCGGCCTAACTTCTGGGCCACGTCGTTGATCTGATTTCGAAATAAAACCTGGTTAGCAGGGCAAACATCGGACCTGAACCATGCTCAGGCTTACCCGATCGATTTGACTCTTGGCGGAAATGACCAAGGAGCAATCCGAATCTTGCAGACAAAACTCCATCTCAGCCGGGGTTTGGGCCTGGTTCAAAGGGACGGCAATGTGGCCACTCATCCAACACGCCCATTGGGTGATGACGTGGCTGGCCCCATTGGGACACAAGATGGCGATCCGCTGATGAGGGGCCTGGGAAGGCAGCATGTCGGCGATCATCTGGGACAGATCCAGACTCCTATCGACATAGGATAATATAATGTGAAGGCACATTATTGTCACGTGGAAATGGAGGGTGGCCGGCGATGGCCAATCTTACCGTCGAAAGATATCTTCATAGAGAAAATTGCCGTCATTGTCGCATACGGCTATGCGCGTTTTGAAAGCCTGGGCCTGGGCGTACACGGGCCGGTGCAACTTCAGGGCGGGAACGGGCGGTGGCAGTGAGTGGGACGAGGCGGTGGAAGTGGTTTTCTGGACCACAGTGGAAAATGTGGAGGCGGGTCGGCGAGCCCCGCGGGAGTCAGAGGTGGGCCAAAGTTTCTGGAACACTCGTGGTCGAGTCGACCACGCCTTCAGCGAATGGGTCACTTCCATGATGTTCACGGACGAGGACGGGGTAGTACGGATCAGTCCAATAAATACCAGGGACCCAATACCGATCAAGGGCTAACGGACACCAGACAACGGGATTCTAACCTGGGCAGGCACTTGGAGACCCAGCGATCCACTCACGCGCTCAACAAGGACTGCTTGACCAACAACTCCCAACTCAATCGTAATCAGGGGTCGGTTCAATTGGACGGATGCCAATTCCCCCGATCACAAGATCAACAAGCTCCACACGGGGTTCAAGACAGAAAATTGACGCCAATGAAGGGTCCGCGAGAGAAAGCCAGGCTCAATCCCCCCCGCGGGCCACAGCTTTAAACGGTGAAAACCAAGATCAGGAACAGCAAGATGAACAGGAGATACACCATGAGAACAAACATCACGGTGGTTACACGGTTAGTGTTGTCATCCACTCAGGTCCTGGACAGGTCTCGAGGTCTCCCCAACATGCCAACGGCCAAGCAATTAGACTCGAAGTAGTTGATGAGACGTCAGTTCAGGCATCAATTCATCGTACTTCAGTACGATCGAGTGGCTAACGTTTGGAGGCGTGAACCGTTCGGATCCGTCCAGAATACACTCCAAGCGCGATCAGGCTCCCGGCGGGCCGATGCTCCTCCGTGTGTTACGATGGGCCCACGCCTCGGAGCGGTTCTCACTCGCGAACGTCACCCTTCAGTCACAGACAGAACGAGCGTTGATCGGACACTTGAGAACATGCTAGTCAGAAGGGGCCTGGGTACAGAGCGTACCGACCGTACAGACACGGACTTCTGGAGATGTGGACTGCGATCACCTTATTCGTACGACCATAAGATATGATTGAATCGATAAACTTGGCCAAATTTGAGCCTAAAGGGAACTCAGGAGGCCTAGTCAAAGTTATGTTGGAAACACCTCATAAAATTCGAAATTTCAGCCTGCTCTACGTCTGCTACACAAGCTTTTGACAACGTAAGTTTGATTAATGCGAAAAGTGGCTCAGAGTGGCTCTGACCAAGAGCCGCGGCCGATTTGCCGGGAAGCTCGTTCTCAGTCCATATTTCTAGAAGTCCGTGGTTCGGCCCAGGCCTACAGCTGTTGACATTCCTGTCCATTGAGGAACAGCCAGGCTGGCACCTACCCAGATGCATTTTTCCGGCCTGCCTTTAAAAAAATGACGAAGACGGTTAAGTAACGACGTAATCGGGTGACCTTGAAAACCGATGGGCTGACAACGTGGAGAGCCTAGGCAATTTGAGAGTCAAGCGTCGAGACATTGGCGTTTAGGAAGCCCGACAAATCCGATGCAAAGTTCACTATGACGTACGTGCTGCGTTCTTATTGGTCTCAGGCCAGCCCCAGGATCCAGGCCTTGAGGCCTGAGGGAGAGCCCCGATCGTGGGAAATTGGCCATAAGGCGAAGGTGGACGAGGATCTCATTGCGAGCTCAGGCGCCTTTTATCAATACGGGTATCATGTGGGCTTCAATCCTTCAATCTGAATAGGAAAGCTGGTTTGGGGATAGATGACCAGTCCTGAGCTCGGATTTCCTTTACTGGTTGAGCTTGGAGCATCATGTTTTCCGCTACTAATCAACGAATTCCTCGGAAATGGCCACATTTTTATTTCAGGCAAACAAAGCTCGGCTGACTCTCGTGTCCATCGATCACAGGCCTACATTCCTTTCAAATGTCAAATTCTTCATAGAGTAGGTCGGCCAGCGTCGTGGACGTGGGCGTGGCCCAGTGTGGTTTTCAACCATCAGGAAAAATATGGCGGGTAGATTCGTGCTTTTGTAGCCCAAGGCATAATAATGATGCGCACCTGATCGACATTTGGAAGGTTTTTCTAATAATGGACGCTAGCTCAATCAAACTGAAACATCATGTACTGAGAGCCAATTTTCATTCGCTTCTTCGCTCGACATGCTTCAACTGAACTGAAGAGTGGCACTGGTGCACCAACAACTTCACACGTGTTGGCGATTTCAAATCGTCCACGGGGATGCTGAGCCACACACGCTTTAAAGAATTTCCAGTCTCTTGCATTTATGAACGGTGACAAATATTTGGCAAATATTCAACAACGCCCAGGTGCATACTCTACGATCCAGCTCGAATATATAGACCTGGTCAGTACAGTCAAACGACGCTCTTATTTTGATTGCCCCTTGCGTAGATCGATTATGAAAATCCGCAAAAATAATGGCAAGTGAAGGCTCAACAACATTTTTTGTCGTCCTGGCGGTTCTCGAAAGACCCGTACGTGACATTTTGGACCTTAATGCTATAGTTGAATAATTATAAATGTGTGGCTGTTCAGTGCTAAAAGTGACAAAGCAAAATGAAAAGAAAAATAAAGATAATGTCCCAGAAGCAGAGTGGGCATTTCATTTTTGGACACTTTTGTCCACCCCTGTCCCAAAATAAGGTGAATTGTCCAAAAATGTCCCAAAATACGAAACTTTAAAACTACAAATCTAAAGGGAATTCTGCTTGAAACCTATCTTTTACTTCAAAAGTAGCTAATTAATGGTTCCAAAAGCAAAATAAGTCTTTGAAACCTTTGCCATATACCTCTAACATGCCCCAAAAAGATATTTGAAAAACAAGTACTTTACTCTTTTTATCCTACCCTACACATCACCCGGAGTTAAACCTCCCTCTAATAGAATACAGCTGGTGCAAAGCAATCAAAAATTGGAATAGATAAATATTATATTCTGGTTATATAGCTTCAATTATTCAACATTTTTTTTTTAACTTTCTGCAGCAATATTTTTGTTTACAATCATCAGTCATTTGGGATTTCCTATTAAACAGAGCAAATACCAAAAATTGAACATCTTACCCAATTGGCACCTAATAATGACATATTTTTTTCTATATTTATGGTTTTTCTTCCATAAGCAAGTTACTTAAAGTATTGATAGGCAAGTTTTTTAGCTTTTCAAGGGTGTACAACTTTTAGCATCCATATCATTCAAATAAGGAGAAAAAGTGAGTACGGTTGCCACTAGGTTGAAAGGCAATATTGTTCTCCTACCCACCATTGGGTCAAACACGCCCAACTGTGGTTCTTATTTGAACAACCCCGTTTCTAGGGCAAAGTTTTCTCATTGCGCTCTTCCCTTCTTTTATTCACTGTTACTGAAAGTGAAGACAGGGATCGTTCGAAATACACATGTTTTAAGCAAATTTGCAAGACATTCTTGCACAACGACATTCAGAGGAACACCATGTGTCTCTACTTGCTATCATTATTAGTTTTGATATTCCTTTATGATCCATTATTTATGTTTACTAACATGGCTTTTCAGACGTTGCAAATTCGTTTTTGGTGATTTGACTTTTCATCTCTAACGTTGACGTTCTGGGCATTACGGATATGATAATAACGAAGTTCCACATTCCAAGTCTTATCTGTGAGAGTGTGGCGCCATAATTCCGCTGTGAAGCATAGTTTCATCGACACATTGTGTGAAATTCAGTGTCGTGTAATGCTAGTGCCCTGCATTAGAATATTAGCCATGACTGTTCAATAAGCCATTTTCTGCAATGAGATAAAACGTCCTGAGGCGAATTCTTGGAGATGGTTAACTCTTCTTGTCTCATCTCTCATTTTTCATCAATCCTCATCAAGTTTCAAGGGAAACGCTCAAACGTTCCTTGGTACTTGATCTACCTTGCAAAATCATAAAGAACACTTTTGATCTTAATCTTTTATTAAATTCTTGCACAGATTAAACATCTGCTTGCCTAAATATTACTAACATTTGTTTGGAAATTTACGTCTACACTTATGGTACATTTAGACAACCCCTGTTTTGACACATATTGTGGTCACATATGGCTTTCAAATTAGCTACACCACACAAAGTGTATCACATTAGTTAGGGACTCTGCTTTAGTGTCCTTACATTAGTTCGACTGTACTGATGTTATCAGCAACTATATTTTAGCTTCCTAAAAAATATTCTAGTCTTTAAATCAACTATTGATTTATCAATATTCAAAGCAATAATATGTCATCACAAAAGTGTGTTTCTTCTAGAAACTTACAAGCTTCTTATATGTTAGTAAAATTTCAAAAGAAAAAAGTTTTTGTAGTCGTACATCCCAATTACATCCAAACACTTTTTTGTATGATGGCAAATGACATGATTTAGCAATACTGATACATAAATACCGGATGTCGAGGATAAGATTAGACAAAGTTATCGCTTTCACTTAGAATATCATAATTTTTTTTAGAAGATAATTTTGAGAGCTAAAATTCAAACATGTAATAGATTGAACTATGTTAAATTTACGTTATATTTTAACATTTTTTATTCAAAGCTTAGTTTTTGAAATAGGATCCTTTTTAAAGCAATGGCTTTAGCCAATCTGAGCCGAAAACGGTGAAAAAAAAGGGGTGGATTTTAGTTGGAGGGATGTTTTCCATGGAATTAATGTTTTTTAAGAAAGCTTAGACTTTATTAATTACTGATTCTATATACTGGTTAACATCTAGATTAGATAAAGAAATAACATGATGTGGGGTTTAAAAGTTATTCCTCGTCAATCCCCTTTTGCACAATTGTACTTACTTTTGGACACGCTCTGACCACTTTTATTCACTTTGGATACTTTGGACACCCTGGGGCACTTAAGTCCAAGAGTCAAGCTGATTCTCATAACTGCACACCGTGCCAAGTAGCCATATTATCTACTCCTACCTCGTCAGTTTAGAGTAACTGCATGCATTCAGATGGCCCTAATGGGTTGTAATCACCGAGGATGTTTGTTATTCACCGAAAAAGGGATAATCCAATGACTCAACTCGTTGCTCGTCCGCATGTTAGCCAAAAGTAAAATGGACGAACAAAATAATATTATCAGGGCAGAAGCGCTGAAATTACAGTAGATCGTTCCTTTTTCCACAAAATACCCGGGAAATTCCATTGAGCGTTTCAGCGACTTAAATAGTAGTGATGGGCTAAAATAAATTTTCAAAATCAGGATTGCCAGAAAGCTAGGAAAGTCAAAGCACCACCCTGTCCATATTGAGGTAAAAGGTTAGCTTTGGCCAAAAAAGGAACCCTGGTTTGAGCGAAGAAAAATCAGGGTTACTTTTTGTGACTAACTAACGGGTTTCCGATGTTCCGCTAGTGATGCCATAGGCTACTGAAAATGTTAATTGGTAGCCCTATTTGTAACCTCCCGTGATTATATATTTGATCCCATCAGTAATTCAGTATTGAATAACCCCTATGCCTCGACTTGGTGCGGGCAGCTCAGAGCATAGATTTTTCCATTATTATCTTTGTTTCTTTCGTGAAACGCCGAATATTATGCTTATGAAATAGTCTCAAAATATCCCAAGGCTTACTTGAGTTAGTGCAATGGGAAAAAATACAGTTTGGATGGGTATTGCACCAGATGTACAGTATGCACTGCATGTACATACAACGATTTTATAAGTGTGCTCGGCAGTTGTCTATGAATGCTGATGTTCATTATTTACTAATTATTCTTTATCTAATATGGATTGTTAATCAATAGCTTTCCATTTCCATGACATTCAGCAAACAAGGATTATTGTTATTTGCTCAACGGACAATAGCTGCTATTTGCGTGGCTTATCCGCTTCACCGCTTGTCCGCTTGACCCCTTCCAAGAACCAATTAGATTCTGTGTCGACCAAAATTCTCAACTCAGATTGGTTAAGGGATAAGGCAAAGCAGTCAAGCGGTCAAGGGGATAAGCCACGAAAATATCTGCTAATAACTCTTCACCATCATAGATAACTCCATGAATAGATTGATCAAGGGCGCTGCGATTGCATGTTTTCGTTTCAGCTGTCGCTGGGTTTCAAAAAGTTCCGTTCGTAGTCAAAATTCCAAGGGCAACTATGGTACAATTCTAAATGGTTGACGGTGCATGCAAATTCTGAGCTGAAATTCCTAATACGACCCCTTGCCGAGCAATTGCTCTCCTCTAGCACCCTTCAAAAAACAGATTAGAGAAACCTGTCCAACCGCAATTTTAACACCAAAACATTGAAGGGGCTATGATTGGGTTCCAATTGCAATTTTCATCCATGTGGTGGAAACACTTAACTGAAAGGCAAGGAACAAGCCTGGGTTCAGGCTGACCTCGAAAGGTGTCAGAATTATCTTGATTACGTAAAGGTGTAATCACGTCGCCCACATTGAAGCAAATTGTTGGGAGATTGAAACGAGATTCCGAATGCCTCATCATAGCGTTGCAATTTTGGATACATTTTGCTACGCTTTTGAGAAGCGTTCCTAAACATGGGCAATTGATAGAAAATGTGATTTGCTCTGCTAATGTCCCAATCTTTTGAACATGTTAGGTGTGTTATGCCCAAAAAGCATGTTTTTTTATTATCCTACCGCTCTTTCTACATGCCTATTTTTAAGAATCACAAGAAATTAAAAGAAAACAAGACTAACAAACGATTCATGGGAATGATTAAACTTGCCTAAAGGGAGATTTCACGAAGTGTGATTGTCACTTGCCACCCAGCGTCAGCTGACCTGAAATCATGCTCATCCAGTACCACTCCTGTGGAGCTTGAGCATTCTAGTTATTTGGTTTTCTATGTTCACCATGCAGTAAATCAAAGGGAAAAGTTATGATGCCGAAATGTTTGGACCACTTTTTGGTAGCAGTGGGTAACTAACTCCCTGTTTGATTCCTATCTCAATGTCAGAAATGGTCTTGATTTTACCCTTGCATGATTTAAAAGGTTTCTCAGAAGAGTTGTTGGTGTATTTATTGTGTTTGAAAGCTTAAGCCATAAGTTGTTCGTTGAATAATCGAGTGCGTTTCTCTAGAATTGGCACAGCTTCCAAAGACAAAAATAGGCTTTTAAATATGGCCATATGACAAAGCCTACTTTTTGAGCTTTTGTAAGAAGACGTTTAACAAACAATATGACTTAAGTCCTGGGTCCTTGTTTCTGGCCTTAGAGATAGTCCAGTTGCACGCTTTGCGCCTCTTGGCCAGGTGAGACTTGGAGAGGGCAGGATTGGCTTTGATTGTCCTGGTAAGTCCGGCCAAAAATCTTGGGGCGCATCTTTTGGCTTTAGATTGGTCTTGCAACTTCCTAGAGACATCTCCCCTCTCATTGAACGTCGTCACAACATTGTAAATTGTCCTACCGGCATACCCAGTGGACTTTATGATGGTGACACCACTGCTGCCGGCGTGGAGCAAGTCAAAGATGGTTGTTCTCTTTGACTGTTCCATTGTGCCTGTTTATTTTGCAACTGGCTTTTTGGAATTATTGTTGCTTTGTTTCCAAACTCGCGATATATTTAAGCCAAATAGCAAAAAGCTTTATTTTCAGGGCATTACTCATTCCTAAATAAAAGGAACGAATTACAGTTACAGTTACATTAGTCAAAAATAGAAATTCGTTACACAACCTTTACTCAAAAAAAATGTAATGGCGTTACTCGTTACAATTACTTTTACTAAAGTTTTACATGATCAATATTTTATGGTTTACCCCATCCAGACCATTCTTCTCAAAAGAAATGAAGTTTTTTAACTCAAGCAGCCCTAATGCGTAACATTTGAAGATTTCTTGTCAACATTTTTCAATAATGGGTCTTGGCATAATTGTTCTAGAGTATGGTATTGAATTCTTTGGGGAAAGTTCGGCCATTAAAAGTTTAGGCGTCCTTCAAAAGAGGGTTACGAGGTGGATAGTAGGAGCAAAATCGCACTCTCACACAAGTCATATTTTTAAAACTTGGATGATATTAAAGGTAAAAGATTTAGTAAAAGCAAACCAGCTGAAATTCATGTACAATTGCTATCGTGGTTACGTTCCACAAATAATAGACTCGCATGAATTTAAAGAGAAGAAAGGGGGCATTATTCGTTTTAACTTACCATTAGCGAGGTTGACTTGTTACCAACGACTTCCCATATACGCTTTTCCCAAGACTTGGAATCAATTCATTGCTGAGAAGAAGACGAAATTGGAAAACTTACCCACTACAAGCAAACGATGGATCGGATATGTCACTGAAATGATCACTGCCTCGTACTCAACTGGCTGTGCGGTTCCCAATTGTTATTCATTTCGGACATCTGAATAAGCCAGGCATTCTATTGTTGTTGTTTTTGGTATTTTGGGAAAGGTCACGGGGTTGACTGAGCAAGCTCTCTAAGTCGGACACCTTTCGTGGAACAAGGCGGAGGATTGCACAGTGGCATCAATCTAGTCAAGATCCCTCCATGAAAACAAGCCTTTTGGTTTATGGGGTGAACCTAGGGTTCTCAAATCTTTTTATTCCTTAACCATTTTTCGTCAATGTCTTCTTTTACTCCTCTACTACACACGAGACCCTAAATAAAGCATCATCATAATACTTTGAGGAGTTAAGATTGGGACCCTGGATGGGATAATGATTGTTAAAGGTTTGAAACAATGTTGCAAAATTCATGATGGAAAACAGTATTTGGCATTGTGAAGTCGGTAAAGCTTGTCTGTAAGAATGCCATCCCTTAAAAGAAGTGATGTGAGGAGGCTTTGGAAAGTTGAAGCATCATATTCAACCCAAGGAGACATTTTCCGTGGTTGAGTCCAACGGAATTAGATTGAGAAGATGTAAACACTAAAGTAGCAAATGCAACAAGATTCAAAACCAATAAAACCTTCAGAGCGGTTAAGAGCAAACACAGTTTTCAACCCTGACTTTCTTTGATCAAAATAAGCTAGATGGAATTAGTAAAAATGGCAATTCTGTTCAGCTTTAAGGTTCTTCAGCTGTCACGAGATAAACGAAAAATTTAAAGGCCATTCTGGAAGCTGAAAAAGGAACGAGTACCGAGTAATTCTTGTAGATTTTGGGTCGCTACAATTACACAATTTTAAAATGCAATGCAATTACAGTTCCTTTTTCGCGAAAGGAACGAATTACTGTCATTTCGTTACTAATGCCCTGTTTATTTTACTCATTGTAACGTGCGCCAATTCTAAAGACACACCCTGTTAATACCCTGATAAAGTGGAGCATCCAAAGAGTGGGTTCTCTCGTTTCTACTTTTTTTGGTTAAAAAATAAAAGACAGCACTCTCTGCCTCGGTCCAATGAGAAGACAATTACACCTCGTAATGGTGTAATAGTAACGACCCCCCCCCAAAAAAATCACACAAATACTCGTTCCGTTTCATTTTTTTTTCGTTTCATTCGTAGTAATTGAAGGAACCTTGAAGCTTTAGACGATTTTGAAAGAAGCTGCTTATTGCAGAAATATCAGAATGAGCAACAATAAGATAGGGTGTTTTGTTATGAATTACAATGTTTCCTGAACAAGAAAAGTCAAACGTAAATTTATGCTTGGTTTTTATCAACATTGAAAGTGTTCCTGGTTTTGAATCTTGTTGTAGTTGTTATGCGTCATAGCTCACGTTCACATCTCTATAATTTGAGCGGAGTTGTTAAGTTATTGGTTGGCACAATATCTTCGTTAGGCTGGAGCATGTTCACTTTTGTCAACTTTCCATGTTTCTATGACGTAGGGCACGAGATGTAAGTAGGAATGTTTTGAATGTTTAAGAATTTATGAAGCTGTTTTGCCAACATGACTTTTTGTGCCATGGCTACATACCTTCAGCAAGATTTTGTCTTTTTACAAGAAATCACCCCATCGGTCGCATTTCATTTATCAACATTTGACCAATCATGACAAAATATTCATTTTATGGTCCAGATGCGTTAAAGTATGGCTACAATGAGGTAGTAGTCGTGGACTGTTTTTTATTTAGATTTCAGAAAAAGTAATTGTAACGAGCACCCTGGTTGCATTATTGTCGAGGAATTCTGTAATCAATCACTCACTTTGATCAAAGAACGGGGATTGCGTTCCTTTTATTGAGGAATGACTAACGCCCACGTTATGTCCAAGCACTTGCCCTATTAGTTAACATTGAATGAACTCCGTTGATGCTAGCCTTGTTATTCGATCAGTGATTTTATTTGAAGTTCGCAGTGTCGTCCCTGATATCTAAGATATTTTATTCTTTTAGTGGCTATGTGTATCAATCTTCTGAATTTCGACACTTGACCTTAATGGAATTTCGCAAGTTTTCTGCACTCAAAAGATCGATAAGAAGGATAAGTCCCGACTTAAAATACTTTTATAAATATTCACAATCATAAGGCAACGAGATAGGACTCGAGTCCGGACTCGTCAAAAACAAAATCCTAGAATTTCGTAAGACGATTCTTTTTGCTAGACCTGACTCTATAGTGAAAGACTCGAGTCCGGCAAAAAGTCAAAATACGTATCAAAGAACTTATACGAGTACGAGTTTTACCGGACTCGCCCCAGCACTAGTAAGGAGTATGTACGTAGGTGTTGATACAGTAGCAGGATTCAAGCCAGGATTCATTCCCAGCAGCGGTAAGGCAGTCCGCAAAATATGTAAATCAACCAATCTACGTTTACATCATTATCTCTCATTTTGATAAGGAATTGAATCCTTGCTCATGAAAAGTATTTTCCCTCTAAATTAATCTTTTTTTTTGTTTTTTTTCTAATTTTGCTCAATTCAATTTTCTAAGTTGAAATATGTATTATGATAGATGTGCAATCTAACCTGAAACTTTTGGCATTTAGTGCGTGTACTTTGCATTTTAATTTGCACTTTTTGCCTAATTAGGCACAAAGTGATTTGATTTGATATGAATAGAAATTTTTGAAGATTATAACAACCACTTCTATTGTTCGAAGCTGCTTTTAGTTCTTATTTCAACTCTCTTTGTTATCTGCCTTGAACACTCAAACACTCATTTTTGGTAATCTTGAAGTATAATTTGTCTCGCGCCAATAATTTTTTCACTAAATTCATTACCTTTTCTAAGTCATGCCTAAAATTTCTCAAAGGGAAAATATTCTTCCCGAAGCACTTTCTCCAAATTTACTGCCGTGTAGGGATCAGGTTTGTATCTCTGTTTTCAATCTTCAAACTCGAAAAAGCGATAAAAATACAAAATTCAGATTCCCTTCACTATATACCGAACTGCTTGCAATTTTTTGTTGAGATCTTTGACTTTAAATCTACCATTGGTTTCTGTATCATAGAGATCGTGACTAATGTTATAAAAAATCGATTGGGAAGTGCCAACATTCAAATCCAGTGAGTCCAAATGTCTAGCGGTGTTGTCTTCCTGGATTGGTCCCAAAAAATTCTTCGACCGATTTTAGAATGAACAGCTTTGCATGTTGCGTACATACAAAACATCTCTCTGTAAGAATGAAACATTTCCATACTCTTTGCAATGCCTTAAGGGAGTTGCCTTTTCCCGAATAACTTGCTTCAGGTATCTTGACTGAAGGCCCCACAATGGTTGCAAGCAAGTCTTCATGCAAATCTGGGCTTGCTCTTTATTTTGTTTTTATTTCCTCTTGGCAAAGGGCATTTCAAATCTTACTCTCTTTTCCCCTTAGGCCCAGAAAATGTTCGGCCTCTCCACTCATCCAACCAACACCAACCCACCAACCCACCAACCAATCCACCAACCCCCTCAAGTGAAAAAGCCCAAGCAACACGAAGAAGCAGAGAAACCTACTTCTGAGTTTCGCAAGAATAGAGAGTACAGACAAAACAGCAGTGATGCCGAACCAGGAATTGTTCCACGTAATACATTTCACTCCCGAATACCATGTGCGAATCACTTTGAAATGCATTGAAAATCCCATTTTATCCCACTTCCAGCTTCTCTCTTACTCTTTTACTCTCTCTAGCTGTGGAATTGAAAATTTCCTTCTCAAAGTTTGTTCGCATGAATAACCATTTGATTTCCGGTGTTCTCCATCGGCATTGGTTTGGTTGAGATAGAATGAAAACCTTGACGATCATACCAAATGCAGACATTGTTTCAATTTGATACGAATTCTTTGAGCATCACACATCACTCTCCCTTTCGTTCCTCAGCGGGTTACTTTCTTGGCCATCCAATTTCGTTTCACAATACGAGGAAAATGTGGATCCAATCTCAGCAACAGGATTTACATAAATGATTTTTTCCCCTCTTTTCTTCGCTCTGCCTTTGTTGGAGATTGTTTCTGTCGAGTTTATTTCTGCTCGTATTCCATTCATTCGGATTGGATGGATCATTTCTTTAAAGACCAGACTAAAAGTAAGGCACGTATTTTCAGAGAATTTTAGCGATCCTCTATTCTTGTATCCAAGGTGGCCTAGAGAGAATATACATATATTGACAAGTGAAACTATTACTCATCACCCAAAACCAGGAGAACAATCCATCTTGGATGATGAACTAGGGATGGAACACGAAGTGAATAGATTTATCTCTTACGAAAGCCTATGCAAGGCTTCAAGCTATGGCTGTCTCAGTGGAAAAAAGGCTGAGCCTTCAGTCGCAATTGGGTTTGCCTGAGGTTGTCGTTTTCATTGGTATACGGTATGTCTGTTTCCAGAGAAAGGACTTAATGTCGCAACGTTGATCGTATAGCCAAAATCCACTTGGTCACTAGGGAAGGTATCAAACCCACATTGCAATGGCGTAACAATGGAGGGTGCCTGTTCTCTTTCTTTAGGGCTCTATTACCACGCCTTAAACATAAAAGGTGGTCTTGAAACACTCCCGGAACTCGAGAAGAGCCCTGCATAAGTTGTAATGCTCTGGTTGCCATAGTCGAGCTTGGTGGAATGGGAGATGAGGCTGGCTGGTTCTTTGGAACAAGTCGTTTGTTGGGCTTCATTCGTGGAACCGGTCCTCGTGTGGCTATATATGACATCCGGAATCCAGTTGAAACATGATCGAGAGGAGGTAGGGAAGATGAACCTTTCACGACAACGGGCGAAAGGTCATCATCATCATCATCATCTTAAGGGCGACATGTGACACTTACCAAGCGACCGACTGGAACGAGATTTAGATGGGACTGGCATTCTTTTTTCATCTTAGCTACAAAGATATAACGGCATATTTGAACTAAATAGTGATGGTGATATGAACTGATGCTGAATGGAGTGGGTAAGATCGGTAGAATCTAGATTTATGGTTTCGTTGGTAAAGATGTCAGCATAGATATAATAGGTGCACCACTAGATAAAGCCTAAACGATTTTGGGCTTCAAATGGCATCTTAATGTTTCTATCATCAAACAAACATATCCTCACAAAGACAAAACGTAGAGGGATGCCATGTTTCTCCTAAACATATTTTGTATGTTTCAAAGTGTCCTTCAACCTGCAATTCCCTTCTGGTTTTCGTTTTCTGACATTCTTGGCGTTTCTCCGCTGATTGGGTATTTTGGGACCTTAAATTAAATTAGTTGAGCACATATGAGTCCCAAGTTATAGATGAAACTTAATACACAGAGGACATTCTCCAAAAAGTTGATCCAAAGAAAGGAAAGCCAAAGATGAAGGCTACCAATAATCTGAAAGAAAGGCTCCCACAATGTTGACCAAAAATAGACTCCGTCTGATATTGCAGCTTCCAACCAAGGATGACTTCATCCAAAGTTAGGCCCCGAGAGAAATCCAAGGGCAATACGATCTCAAATGTCTCTGAAGCCTTTCACGATTCCATTGTGCTCATTTCGACCTTCATCGAATGTGCCCATTCCAATCAGGCGATTAAGCGATTCCATCTCGACGGGGTGTGCATTACTGTACTACTGCAGAGACCAGAGAAGCCTACTACGCTCTTGCAAGCACACTGTATTGACACTTTGAGGGTGCAAAAATCAAAGCCACCAACAACAGTAACATCTACAGCTAGTACTACTAAGACTACTTTTTCACTTGGCGCCTTGGCGGCTTGGTCTTCATGTCGGCAATGCTCAGGCTTCTCTCTCGCTTCTCTTGGACGGCCTTTCATGCTTGAGAACCGGTCCCCAACGTAGTAAGGGAATAAGTAAACCTCTCTCCTATCCTCGACCCACGTCCTCGAAGAAGGGGAAAGAGGGCAGGGGAGCAGGAGCGAAATCAACGAAGGAGAGAACCTCGAATCGTCGAATGAAGAAGAGGTCGACCGGTGCTCGAGCCATCAGTATAGTCTTGGTAATTGCTCAGTCACCATGTGAAGGCTAAAGTTGCTTTTGTTGACATCCGAAGTTGTGTTTCTTTCCACTGAAAAGAAGACCATTACCAAGAGAAATGGACTCAAGATCGACCGTGAGGTGCCCTTGATCCCTGGGCCTTTTTATAAGCAGTCTGTTCCGAATCAAGAAGTCTGTTTGATCATCAGAGGACAATGGCCTGGATGTGGACCGCATCCTTGATCATCACCACATATCTGGGAAGTCTGACAGGAATCGTAGGTAAGGCCTTCAATTTCGCTCTCCTTTTTGTATGGGGCTCTGGCAGTAATTCAATTCTAGAGGATAGTTCACGTTCAAAGACAGCCTTTACGTAGCATTTTCAATATGAAGGATAACTCTAGACGTGTGCGTACTTTCTCATTTGAGAGGTTGGTACAATTCATAACATGCGTCAAAGTTGGTTGAACAGAACCTCAAACGTTTGCTTTGGCTGAAAGTGGTGATAGGCAGTATGTAAATCTCGAAGGCCAATGGGATTATCCACAGCCTTCTCAAAGTTCACAAACTCTAAAAAAGAACCGAGTCTGCTCTCTGTCTGTAGTCACGAATTACGCGAAACTAATTCAATAAACTTTGATTGAATGGCCGTGTCTTTAAACTTTGGCTCCTCGATGAGCCGGCCTAATTGGGTTCGCCCTCCGCTTTGTCCTTGACTCGAAAAGGCCATTTCCTTTCTCAATTTGACGCGGTTCAAGACGGCTTCCATAGTAACCAATAAACCACAGACCATCGGAACAGACCTCTCTCTACACGCGGTTGAAACGAGGGCTACCTTTGAATTCAATCCCAGCCGCGTTTGTAACTTTTTTTTTTTTTGAAAAAGCCATGCTGAGAGAGGCGGACTTTCTCTTCTAGATTAGGACATACTTCGTCAACTTGGCATGTACTCGTCTCTGTCAAAGTTATAGTAGCCCGCTCACGTTTCAGAAACTTTATTTGACCACGCTAGGCTTGGGGGTCATGTGGCAACACTTACGAACACACGTACGGTATATCCAATGGCAGGTCCTATCATTGGCCAAGATATCCAAGCAAAAACATATCTCCATGAACTAATTTCCCTATCAAGGCCAAAGTAGACACGGCTTATAAGGGAGATCAATAAGCTCAGAGTAAATGAGCATACGAAGATATGTTTTGAGTCACCTCTGCACACAAGTGAGGTAGATTATATTTCCAATGAAGGAGAACAAACTAGCCTCGTGTGTGGTATAATATCTGCTCGGTGGGTAAAACTTGCAAAAATGTGGTACATTTGTCTGCTTGCACAAGAGCATTCAGAAAAGCACTCAAACGTGTAACAAATAGAGCATCAATTAGCTTCAGTTTCTCGTACAAAATACCAGAAGATATTCGAAATATCATTGAAATAGCATGTATCAACAATTATGAAAACCTTGGAGCAAAACTGAAGAATACGAAAGCAAGTCCGTAAAAAGTACAGTTAGGAGGATATTGGCTCGAAAAACGAAATCATGAAAACATGCATCCTTTAACTCTCGACAGACCAGCTTATTTACGTACTGCAGGGAGAAATTGAATTGATTAAGGAGTATGTCAAGAAACAAGAAACGAGGACGTCAATCCTCTGGCTAACCAACCCATCATCTCTTGCACAAGATCGCACTGACACAAACAGGTTAAGCCTCTCAGATTACCATCATTGCTCTTCATCAGATCTAGCTTAGAACCCAGCATTGAAGGCTCAATATCCTACTGTATATTTACGAGTAAAATACACATTTCGGCTTATCTTTAAGTAGATCCCATACACCAGGTAATAATTTCTTCTTTCTGAGTATGTTCCAGCCGAATCTTCAGAATTTATTTGACCTTTTAGATACCTCGTCAGTACCATAGAACTTATTTTCATCAAAGGCATCAACGGCTAAGTTGTGTCTTAAAATTGTTGCGCTCAATTTCAACTCCTTGTATTAAACTCATTGCTTGTGAGTGCATCCTTCGAAAGGGAATTCGCGGTAAATTTGCCATTGATGGAGATAATCCAAATATTTTTTAGGATCAACTGGTTAATAGACACCATGGTTCTCATCTTCGCGCTTTCGTACTCTCTTGGAGTACTTGACCTAAATAAAGTAATTGGAATCTATTAATAGCGAGACTCGTTTGCACCATTCTAACGGAAATTTTCAGTCAGATTACTTTAAGGGAATGGCTTATGAAACAAATGTCCTATAATGTAAGAAGAAACTCCCAGAATGTGAAATCTCTCGTTAGCTTTGCATGAATATTTGTTCCATCAAAGGGTTTTTGGTGATGCTCCCAATAAAGCAAGTAGAGGCAAGCGCGCATGCAAATCAGGCAACGTACGTACGTACGTACATCCATACAGGCATCCCTATCAATGATGCATGAGGTCCCCAATTCTATTTTCTTCATCTGATTCCGATGAAAGGGGAGCAAAATGGGAACAATGGGAAGAGGAAACAGAACAGACGAGAGAAAAAGGGAGGGTGTCTTTAGGGACCGGCAGACAGGACAGAAAAAAGGCCGGAAATTGTGTCTTCAAAACGTCGGAAGCGCGGATCATCGGCGGGAAATTCAATCGAGGATCTATTCAAGTTCACAACTTGGTAAGCCTCTCTGCGTATTCTGATTCTGAAGTCGCACCTACGCAATAAAGTTTCCTCATGTCGTTTTTGAAATCACGGCGAGTCGGCGTAGGGATCTGAGAACGACGAGCCAGGATCAAGACATAAACTCTGAAAGTTTTTAATGCAATTGTCACGTTCAAGATTCTGTCCTCGAGTCTCTTCTTCCACCTTTGAGCAAAGTTGTAAAACCTTTTCGTCGCCCACGACATGCCGAAGGGGATTAAGTCGGCACCGGGAAAGTGGTTGGTTCATGGGCTAGTAAAATTTGTACCATCACCTATCTTGGAAGAGACCCGAATTGTGCATGCACCCGACTGTATTCATTGCAGACTGGAAAAATTAATTCTAACAGTGGATGCTTAGCACTTTAGTGATGGTCATCAATTGACTTCAGGGCCTACTTCAGGGAACAGACCCCAGTCATTCTTCCATGGGTTGATTGTTTTTTTGGACCTCGTCCTCTTCGGTTGAACGCCATGGAACAATTTGGTCCATTCCTGCGGCTCCGTTCTCTCCCAGTCCCAATTAATCGAGTTCTTCTAATTAGAACCCGACTGTTTCCTCGCTCTCCAGTTCCAACACAAGAGACTTCATCCTGGTTTGGTCTTCATTCCAATCAAGAAAGGCTCAGCGTGATTCGAAGCACAAATGAATTATGTACATTTTCGTCGTTTCGCGTACCACTCATCATTTCGGTGCAAGGTCTATGCAGGGAGTGAGATGTGCGTGCTGAATCCATAAGGAGATATTTCAATATTTCTCACCGTTCTCGCTACAATTCACGGAGCTTCATAAATTTCCTTGTTCATCTGGGAAATGTGCCAAATAATGGATGTCGTTTTTATCTTCTTTTCAGAGTGTGCCTTCACGTTGGAACACGCCCATGGACACAACGTAAAGAGACAGTTTAGCGTGAGTACCCCATCTTTCTTTCTTTCTTCTCTTTCCTCCTTCCGTTTCGGTATATTTTCCACAGAAATGCCTTTTCATGAAAATCGCCTTGGAAGAGGGTTTAGCACCTAGGTATACTTCGTACCCGTAGTTGGAGAGCACCCATCCAGTTCGTACAACTGTCTCAATCCATGAACTTCTCCCTCTCAGATACTTTATTCCGTCTCTCTTCTAGCTGCCAGATAGTTAAGGGACCACTTTGAAATTCAAGTGGAACATTCCAACTTGAGTTCAAAGAATAGTTTGACTTAAGAATTGTTTTATTCTGCTGGAGCACACACATTCATTCATCGTTTATTCCACGAACACTAACCACATGACAATGAGACCCCCAAAATCATGTTTCATGCCACGGGACGACAAGCAATAAAGCAAGTAAATGGGAAAAAGCCCTGCAGGGACATACAAATGAGGCGAAAATGGCTCGCTCTCAGACGTCAAGTGCGACCACGATTATAGCTCTCACACATATAGGGAAAGAGAGAGAAGGCTGCTCGAAGACGAAAAAAATAATAGCACTCTGTGGTGAAAGTTATGAACCCGCCGACTCCGCCTCGATTGAAAGCAATTATTGGTATGGGTGTGGTGTCCCAAATACCATTACCCCTGCTAAGGAATGCAGAGCCTTGGAATTTTCACTTTTTGTCCTTATGTCCGAAAAGGTCCCCGAAAGACAAAAGCCACGTTCCATGGGCTGAGGGGGCAAAAAGCGTGAGGATCCAGTCGTTCCCACTTGATCGGCTGTTCCTTTGGATCTGTTTACAAATGGTGCTCATTTCCCACTATTGTGTTCCCAAATGTTCCAACATTCAACCTCCCTGAATACTGAAGACACACACAAAGAGCAAGCAAGTGGGTAACGGCTGCGTTGTTATTCAGTATTCACAACAAGAAATGCTCCATCTTCCCGGCATTTGTTTTTGGAAATCCAGCCTTCGTGTGATTCCGATTTGACGCAGGCAAATTTGCAGCGAAGATTCCTTCACGAGCTTTGAGCACACATATGTAGTGCTGCAGATGAGCAGTTTCGTGAGGTTGAACTTCCCACTTCTTAGAATGGGAAGTGGAACAAGTAGTATTGGTTCTCATCAATCATTAAGCTTGCATTTCCACCCAAAACGGAAAACTTTTCTTGCCGCCAGAGAGCTCGACTTATTCCAATCATGATTCGGATGGGCTGAGGCCCTCACATAAATTGTGCTCGTAGGTACCATGAAACCAGAGACCTGCGATAAGAGAACATTGATAGTGGGCACACAGTTAAGCATTGTGTTTTGGCCATGAAAATGCACCTATGCGGTACTACGTAGACATGAATCTTTCCATGAAAAAACGTGAGAACTGCTAGCTAATGAAGAATTCTAATTGACAGGAAACGAGAACAGCAACGTAAAGGAAGGTGGTATTTTCGTTTCGGTTGAACTAATGATCACAATACGGAATTAAGCTACTCCATGAGTGAGCTCTCTGCCGTCTGAGTACTGGAGATGGAACGTTGCTATGCTTTCATTATCTGGCGGTTTATTCTTTGCTTTGGGCCTGGACCTTTTGGGATCGAATCAAACATTCGGAACAAGTGGCTACTATGGACCCACAATAGAGAGAGAGAAACGTCTCGACTCTCGAAAGCAGCCATCAGAATCATCAGCACATATAGTAGATGGTTGTGGCCACGGAATAAAAGGAATTATTCACCAGATCGAGGTCGACATAGAATCCAATCTAGAGTCCCAATATCTCGTGGCATGAAGTTCAAGGGAACGGTAAGCTGGCCATGTCAAAGGCCTAATATTTGTATGCGCCAAATGTTCGATGACTCCCTTTTGGTCGCCACATGTTTGATTGGCCATCATCCACTACATTGATTATCTAGATCACGAAATTTCACAATATGTTGGTTACATTATGAGCTCAGCAAGATACGAGAGGCATACCAACAGACACATGTCTTCACCTTCATTGCTGCTCCACACTGACTAAGCAATACAGTCCAATAGTTGCTTGGAATTTGTTATGATGACCTCAAGAACATGTGTCAGGTGACGCTATCTTGCTGAAACGATGATTCAACAACACATAGGTACTCTCGCCTTACTTTAAACTGCATGAAATGGCTTTCAAGCATTGTGATAAAGCCAGACCTTATTGTTTGAATGATCTTATTATCAATTGGATTATGCATCTGAAATTCGATTTATAAAAGGGAGACTTTTAGCCAATTTATTTTAAGGTGTGAAGACGCTTTCGCGAAAAATGTATCACTTTACAATTCCAAGCAGCTTTATAGAGATGATTTTATCACGTACTCCATAAACCTTGAACAAGCCAGTTTTGTGTTTTCAATAAGGGTATCGGAAGTTTGAAAAGCTGCAATGACACATTGGGCTTTTTAACAATTGTTCCGTATTTCGTAATAATTAGTCACTGTGTTTTGGAAAGGCTGTTGCCATTCTTGTTGGTGTAGTATGACCCTCGTACTACCCGCGAGTTCAATTTGTGCCATCAAATTCTGAGGGCCATGTAGGCAAACTCCTCGAAGATGGCAGCATATCACATAAATTTGCATCTGAATTGAGAATAGGCTGCCTAAATGCTGGAATTTCATCCTGATTAGAGCGATGATCCTTCCAAGAAAAGTTTTCCACTTTCGACTCTAAGGCCTCTCAATCCAAGCCTGACATCTTCCTTCCTCTCGTCTCATACTGTATTGTGGAAACATCTTAAACCAGACATGGACCAATGGAGCAAACTTACTATCTTCTCAACCGAGGTCTCGAAGACAATACCAAAAGGAACATGTTCAAATCTAAGGCCTGACTAGTCTAATGGGGTCCAACTATTAAAAACTATGATGATTATTGATGCCAACTACTGTGCGAGCGTGCTTTAGTCCACACCTTCCATATTTGGTTCCAAGTCTTGGGTGGCAGGAAGTTCTTCATTTCTTCATTCTTTCCTCTATGGTACCCTCGCCACCAGTCCATTTCAACAAATCCTTCGGAAAAACTCAGGGGAGGCATTTTGCAGTTTCCTGCAAATGAGCAAAGTTTCCCTCAGTCCCAACAACTAACCCACCCTAACCTCGCACTCATGCTCGTACGCTCATCTTTCGGCGAGGCTGGCATTCTTGAGATCACTCCCCAGGTTGTCGTGCATATTTCCTAGTAGCGATGATGATGATGATGATGATGAAGATGATGACGCGGATGGTGGGGGGGATCTCCCAAAGTTTAGCCTTCTCTACCGAGAAGGACCCTTCAAGCGATGTGTCGTCTACTAAGCTTCATTGCTTTTGATTATGCAGGGATCCAAGCATATCAGACCGAGTGGGCCGCCAACTTTCAAGACGAGAGGGCTGGATACTAGTCCTGGTAGTGTGAGTGCGTATGTGTGTAGCACCCACTCACTCCAAGTACAAGGCAAACTGGATTGTCCTTCTCATGGCTATTGAAGGACTTTTTCCTGGGATCGGGACGGGATTCTAAGCCTCATAAAGGTTTATTATAATGGCTGGAACGAGGTAATGGATTCAAATGAATCCCGAAAGGGAGAATCCTATGGGAAGAAAACCTGTCCTCGGATAAACGAGCCTCATCTCAATAATCATACGTCACTCCGAGGTAAATGGTGTGCACTTGGGTTAAATTGCCGTTTCTATCCCTCCTGTCTGTCCAATCTCGTATGCAAGATTTATGCTGCGAATATTTCAACTCGTAATTTGGTCATTTTTCTTCGTTTACACGTTCGTTCTCCCCGCCTTGAGCATCGCACTCTCATTTTGGACAAGACGGAATGCGTGTGAAAAGTGAGAAAGGTCCAGTGGCTCAGAGGTCCATGAGGTGTGGCCTGTTTGTACTAGTACTATGTAGTGCAAGCCAGTCACACTATCAGTGATGTGTGGTGTTGAAGGGTTTTCCCCGAGAGTATGGTCCAAAGGTATGGAACAAATTGGTTTTGTGCACCTCCAAGTCATTTTTCACTCCATTGCCTCTCTACATTGAGAAGACAGTCGAGGGAGAGAGATAGAAAGAGAAAGAAAGAAAGAGAAGACAGAAGGAGCCTGAAGCTTAGAAGCCAGTCCGAGAACGAAAGGATCGAGCTCTTACCAGATTAGAGAGGGGCTTTGCCTCCTCCCCGGGTTACCCAACATATAGCTTCTAATTAGAGACAAAAGCCATCCGAAAAATCTGGTTCCCTCGCAACCGCTAAGGACTGAGCCGATGATTGCCTTCTGTGTCATTGTTCTGCCAACCAATTGGTATTTTCCTCATATACTAGCATCACCCACTGGAAAAATCCATATGATGATGTTCATGTCAGAAGTATATATTTGTCAGGCTTTTCAGTTTTGGCGGAACGAGCTGGTTTTAGAAGGCCAAATTAAGCGTGAAGTAGGATCTCCTTATTCCTTTTTTCTTCTGAATGACACAAAAATAAAAAGGGTGTAGTAAGGCACGATAGCACGAAAATGGAACATGAAATAGTACCATTGGAAGTGAGGGCCCTCCGATGGGAGACAACCAAAAAAGCCAAGCCAGTATAGTACTAATACGTGACAAAATATATGAGGGGCCAATGACTGTTTTATTTATAGCGCAAGAGATCAGACGCGCTCATTGAATCTTGAATGGGACACCGAGGCTGAGTCAAGAGAGCAATGTGCCAAATGTGTATCTCCTTTCATTGCAGGATGTTCATGATGGAGCAATTCATCCCCCAGTCAGACCAAATGGTGAGTTGAATCGAGTGGTTTGACCTTGAACGGACAGTCACGAAATATACAGTACAATTCGAGGATTTCCAGAGGCTTACGGAAGGCGGCTAGTCAAATATTGAATCCTTTTTTTTTCGCCTCACTGGAATTCGATCAAACGTCACTTCTCGTTTTGGCCTTTTTCGAAAAGAGCCCATTTCTTGAAATGGCTCAAGCACCTTCACATTGGAATCTGAGTTGAAACTTGAGACCCAAGAGAAGCCAAGTAGGAAGAACGAATTGTGGACTTACCCTTTATGCATGGATATGCGCGTACAATGGAGACAGGGAGCAAGAAGATGGAAGAAAAGGAAGGGATTGCCTTCCGATATCCCCCGTGCTCGCATCACTTAAGCCCCCAATTTTTCTCTAAATCCCAATTTAGTCGTTTGATTGAGCATTAGTTTTCCTCTCTCTGGTCCTGCCACTTGACTTGCCGTTGATGCTCGCTTCCCGAGCATATTGAATACATTCCCTTCTTCCGTTTCAGAGAGTTTTTCCGGTTCCACCTTGTTGGGATTCCAGGTCAATGGCTTGGAGCATGAAAAAGGTGGAGATTTCACTCCTCGACCGACAACTTCACTCCCAATCTCGAGCCCAAGAGGCGTCGGCAGAGACATCTCAACCGGACTACGAAGATATATTGGGAATCAATTGCGACCATCACAGCCAGCCTTGGCACATTCTAGAGCCCACTCCTCCAATCGGGTTGGGGAGGACCAGTTTTTGTCTGAAGACCTCGGGATGACCCCTTCTAGTACAGCTCGAGGCTCAAAAGTGGAGGACGAGGCAGAGGAAGAAGAACAACAACAACTAAAGGGAGGAAGAGGACGAGGAGGACGAGGAGAAGGTCCGAGCGATCGGACACCTACTATGACCGCCACAACGAGGAAGAAATTGAAACATTTCCAGCTAAAGTTTCGAGATTTGACTCCTTGGCAAGATTACAAAGTTTCCGCTGGAAGTGCATCGTCAGGAAATCAAATTAACCCCACTAGTACAAAAGGTAGGGTATGGCAAATACGACGGAAGGAACCAACCTATCCATCCACCCATCCACCCAAACGCACATCAAGAGTTGGCTTGCCTTCAAGGCATTCATTCCACCAGTCTACGTACTACTACTCCCTTTTGCATTAGAGAGAAAGGAAGACGAAAAGAGAGACAGAGCATGAAAAGAGAATATTTCTTTTGTACATTCACCATGGCATTTTTTGTACACTTCTCCTCCACGGCCTGTTTCTCATAATGTTTCATATACATGTCTTGTCCTTTGATGCTCATCTGATCTGTTTCCAGACGTCACATCTCATCACGACCAGCAGTTGTATTATGCCCAAGGTCCAGGAGCAATCCACCGAATGGCCCAGAATTATGCCTACCCAGAGTCCAATGGTCTCAGTCAAACTGACCGAGACTACTTTCGAATGATTCGGACAGAAAACGGGTTCACCGATCTCCGGTTCTACAATTCTCATTTGGGGGTGCCAGGAAATAATAGGGCCTCCTCGTCTCAGTCCAGTCACCAGACGGCCATGCCTATCTCCAATTCCGAGCACAGTGGGCCATTAAACCGAGTAGCGGAGATTAATCTGAAGGATAGGAGCGAGAACAGCCCGACCCATTTCCAAAGGCAAATGACAAGTCCGCCACCACCTCCTCCTTCTCCACTCCATCCTGTGCGTTCGGTGGGATCCTCCCATTTCCAACATGACAGTCAACCTCGCCGCCAGGTAAATTGGAACAAGGCGTAACTTTGGGCCCATCTTTCGAAACGAGGGATATTTTCTACCCACATTTCTGGGAACATGCTCAGAATGCTCGTCACCCAGGGCCCGCAAGGGACCCTGAAAGTGCCAGATCAGCAACGACCATGGTCACATCGATAGCTATGATGGGCGGTAGTCTGTCCTCGACATGAGATGACAGGCCTCGAGCGAAACGAAGCACTCCACCACACTCAATGTAGGATTAGGAAACGACTATCCTCGCTGTTTCGAGATGAACTGACGAAGCCAAAGGTGATTAGACGCTCTTTGCCAATGAGGCCTGACACAAACTCGAATAGGCCGTGCACATTTAACAAGCACCATGAGTCACTGCGCTGAGTCAGTTAATAAGGGTCCCTTTTGTCTGAAACTGAAAAGATCGAGCAAGGACAATGCCGCCTTGGGGACCCTATCCTAGATGGATGAAACGAATAGAGTTTGACGACCGAACCGACGAGGATCTCTAATTAGGAAGCACCGAGCGATCTGGAACGACGTGCGTGGTGTTCCGTGGATGAACCATATAAGTTTTTATGGGACTGAAGGGGGTTGATTGGATGTCTGTGTGCGAGTGCGTGCTTGATTATCAGATGAAAGTAATTGACGACGAAGAAGAGCGGAGATGAGGCATCACTGATTAGATCACACAAGCAAATCCTCAAGATTATACACCATACATAACCACTAGCTCGTTTCCATCTCGGTTGATGCCCCAAGTTTTTTGTGTCTTGGGAAAACAGCAAATAACACCCTCCAAAATAAAATGTGAGAACGAGGCAAGTTTTTACGTCGGTAAATTAGTCCGCCATCTGTCCCTGGGGTCTCAGCTCCGAAACTTTATTGAGATATGAGCATCAAGGTATCCAGGATCATAAGGATAAAGAAAGTTAGGATTACCTCATAAAAAGATCCGCTAGATTGTGGCTCGTCATAATTGCCACCCAACACTCGGTGTAACAAACATTATCCTCCTACACAAGAGAATCAAGCCATCCTTAAACCAAATATGATTGATAACTTGGTTGAAAGGAAGACTTATTTCTTCGCTCTGGAATCTACCCTTCCACGTGTAGCTAGAATTACTAGAGCCAACATGAAAATCCCTCCCTTGCCACGAGAAAAAAAACCTTTTTGACTCTGAGCACTAGTCCGAAATGAGTATAGTTTTCTTTTTACGAGGGCCACTGGTTGGACCACTTTGGCACTGGCTTAGCCCACAAATTGCGCGCAGGTGCTCTTGAAGCCTTCCTTTTACGACCAAAGTCTAGCACACATTGTCGACTAGCAACAATATTAGCAAAGGCCACTCCTTTCCCCTGGTTCCATACCGGCTTCATTCAGCCAACAATTTCTACTTGAACCTTCATCAAGATCACTTTCAAAGGGGCCGAAATCGTGTAGTGTTGCCATATGCTTGATGAATAACAGCGCCCTGAACGCCATTTTTTACAGAGACCCAGCCAAATTCCGAGAGGAAAGCCTCAATTCGTTTATCATAAGGTCACTTCGAGTGTCGTGGACTCAAGGAATGGTTCCAAACACCTCAGGAGTATGGCAGCTATGACTCTCAAAGGATCTCGAAGAAAAAAGTGAACGAGAATAAATCAAAATTGAATGTTCAATTCGGATCTCATTTTCTGATTATTTTCGTGCTTTTGTAGATTTAGACTCGCTCTTCC
The DNA here is from genome assembly GCF_007210705.1 of Tigriopus californicus. Lineage (NCBI taxonomy): Eukaryota > Metazoa > Arthropoda > Copepoda > Harpacticoida > Harpacticidae > Tigriopus > Tigriopus californicus. Next base: position 5,229,822 of record NC_081446.1, read on the forward strand.
ATTTGACTGGGCCTCTGATTCCACTACTATCTTTTGAAATCTTCTTCCGCTTGAGAAGAAAAGTCGCTAAAACATGAACCGGACACTTTTTCTTTAAACCATATAACTATACTTAAAAACCGTTTGACTTCGTGGTTTGCGTACAGGGATGATAAATCATTAAAAAAAAACCATTTTTGACTAGGTGGCAGAAAATGGTTGCAGAAAGTGGCAGAAATTTCTTCAAAGTGGATTTTTGTCAACGAGGACATTACTTGGATGGGAAATTATTAAAAGCCATTTTTGACCACCCGGCAGAAAATGGTGGCAGAAAGTGGCAGAAATTCCTTGAAAGTTGAATATTGCCATCGCTGTTTGCGTAGCAGTTAATGCTCGCGGATATAAATGTACCCTACACGCAAAACCTCTTTTTGACAATAAATCACTTAGGCAGTTGTGACACATGTTAGTAGATCTCGAAAACAAGGTTAAAACATGGAAAAAACTTTTTTTGTGTTTTTTGGCATGATCAGATGAGAGATTGAACCCTCAACCAAAACCTTTTAGCAATATTTCTTTGGTTTGGGTTTTCACTGGCTTTACTCTTGTTTTACAATGAATGCATTCCCTGGTATAATTAAAGTGAAAGATTATGTCTTGTCTACCTATTGTCGCTTTAACTTTATACAGTATTTGGTCTACCAAAGAATTGAATATATCAAATTCAACTCCTGTTGTTCACCTGGCATTTGGAAACGTGCCTGAATGTTGAATATTGCAGGATCTTTTTTAATTTTTTGTGAACTCAATGGACAACCTAGTAATTTGTTGGGTGCTTAAATTTTGTTACAAATGAAAATGTAGCAAAGAGGCTAAATGGGGCTAAAAACGACCTCTTCCCCATTGTAACAATTCTTTTTCCATTATTGCAACTTGTTTTTGCATATTTTTCAATTAAAAAAAAAGACATTTTGGCTTTAAAGGCAGCATCTTTTCGAGGTTTTATTATTAATCTAGACTCCGAGAAAATATGTTGTTATCACGTCGAGCAGAAATTGCAATAGTTTGACGGTTCAGATGTGCGAGAGAGCTAAACTGATGCATTGCGAAGAAAACCGGTTTGTGCTTCCCTCTCGAATTTCTGCTCGACATATCAACATTTTTTGTCGGCGTCTACTTATTACTTATAATCATGAATGTATTTTGTTCGGCACTGTAAAACGTTTGAGCATGTTATTGATTTGAATGAAAATTGCCTCAAGTTGATTAAAAAAAAATAGATGTAGTAACTCGCTCTTGAATCCCGACGAAGTCAAAATCTGGCAACTTGGATCCATGCTCGAGAATTAATTGCTACTCATTCACATTGTTGGGCTTGCTTGCCGATTCAGCTTTCTTCTGTTTGCTTGACCAAATGCCAAATTATGTTGAACCTCAGGTAAAAGGTCAACAAACGCATTTCATCATCAATCATTACAGAGATTAGCCATGGATATCTAGAAATATCTATTGTAAAATGTTCATGGATAAGGTATGCACCAAATGCAGACAAGCGCTAAGGTCCTTTTTATGCGCATTGTGAGAAATCATCTGCATAGATAGTTGGACCTTTTTCGAGAAACCGATCGGCATCTCTTTTCCAATAACCAAAAGACACATTGATCGAAAGCCATTTGGATCAATCTCGTTTCGAGAACTGAAACGGAATAAAAATCTCGCCTTCTTCATTTGCATTTACGCTTATGTAATTTAGAGATAAGGATAGAAAGTACCTCGGCATTTTCAACATATAGCAGTATGCTAATGGAACCCGGATTGTTGGTGTCCATAGGTTCGATTGGAAAAATCGCTCGTCGGTCTTCAACCATGATTACTACATGTCAGAACCCGGCCATTGGGCCTAAAAGCCCTGAATAACGTTGATCTTTCTTCAAATCCTATTTCCTTAACTTTTTGTTTCTAGTGCGATTTTAAGCGCTATTACGTAATTCAGAATAACATTTTATGTTTGATAACTAGCCTCTCCATGGTAACTAATATTGGACTGTGCCAAAAAAAAAAAGTAACCTCATTTCATTGGGAACGTTTAGGATATAAAATTTCAAGACTATTTGAGATACATAATTGGTCATGTGAGTGAATAACTGATGACAAGTACTCGTACAATGCACGTTCAGCAGAATACGTAGCATTTCGCAGTAAAATCGGAAAATGCAATCACGTTATTTACGCTTTCTCTAATCAAATGCTTTTGAAATGACAATACACGTGGGAACATTGGAGGTGGCCAAACGAACTGTTTTTCAATCTGATTAAGAAATCACAGTTTTGAAGTGATAAATGACAGCGATTTGACGTGATTTAAGCGAGGGGCCAATAATCCAAGCAAATACTGAAACAAAGAGTAAGATGCGCCTTGTATTTTTAGTGCGAATAAGATAATGAATGCCACAAATGCCCTCTGACAATCTATATTTGCCATCATAATGTAAAAATAGATTTTTCTCAATTCCGTCCGTAACGTCTGTTAGTCCGATTGGGCATCGAAATCAACACATTTGGGTAGAAATTTGAGACTGGATTTGCTCTTAGTGATTCACAAGTGACCTTTTCTACCATTAGTGCCAATTGGATCTCAAGGTGTGGGTTTTTTAAATGGCAAGGTCATTTGTTGTCACCCACGAAAACTGTCAGAAGCAATTTTCAACATCTTTCAGCGAGTGCTGAGCTTGAGTTCTATCCTTTGAATTAGCTACCGCTGGCATCTTCCAAGAAACCTGGATCTAAAGGTCCTTAAGTCTAAAGCAACTTGTGGTACTACCATATAATAATCGCCTTTTGGTTTGCCATAACCAACGTTTATTTTGTGCAAAATTGCAAATTCCAGCAAAATATCACATCTGTTAAGGCTTGGACCTTATCCTGAATGAGCACATAGTGACCATTTCGGCGATTGTATTTTATTTTCGGTTAACGTCCAGGCGTCTAACTACGAGGAAAGAGCTTTAAAAAAATAGACCCCTAGAAACAAGAACTAGTCCATTTCTTTTGTAAGTGTTTTTGCTGTTAAATCATTAATTGCGGTACAGCAATTGTTCGAAACTGAATGGGTATTCGTGATTCCAGAGCTTATCCTGAGGAAGGGCCACCACTGAAGGCGTTGGTTTACTTCACAAGTCTTCTTGAGAATTTGGTTAAGCTGGATGAATGAAACCAAAGAATTGATTTGAAGACACTAAGGACGCGTGCCACTGTTTCTTTTTATCGCATTTTAAAGGCTTTAAAGGTGTCGAAAGATTTGAGGACGATGGCGAGATACTGGATGAAGAATGTGAGAGATCTTGAGGTACTAGATTTGACCACGTGACATGGAAACAGGAAAATAAGATGTATTTGAATGAAACGTAATGTAGGAGGAGCTGGAGGAGCGGGGAAAAGCACGTTCTGAAACAAGTGACCGACATTTTATTGATCTAAATGCCATTTACTTTAAGGGCAGGATTATTATTTTATTTGTTGATTGCCAATATGTACGCATAGTGTATAATAATATACGTAAGAGATCCTATCTTAGACCAATTATATTCCTCATGTTTCAGACTTTTAACAAACAGGAATATGTCAATACCTACTTTTTGATATTTCAATGGAATGAGGACATTTAGGCAAGGTTTGGCAGGTTCGCTTGTAGGTCATGCTAGGAAGCCCGCTGGGCGTGGTCGGCCCAGCGGTTGGTTGGAGCTCTATATTACCAAACGCTTTGAGCCCACCCTTCTCTCATCCTCTCCTCATCACACAGCCGTGGATGCCCAAGGCTTCACCATCATTGGCGTCAACTATCAGCCAACCACGGACTATGACGATCTCGTCTCGGACCTCACATCCATCCTTCAGAAGGTGAAGAAACCGGAGAAAGTCATCATTGGTGGTGATTTCAACATCCATCCTGACTCGAGTGAATTCTCCGAGCTCGCCCAGATCCTGAGCCAATGGAGAATCACTCTGCGCTCCGACCCGGGAGTCCCAACACACAGCTACTCCCGGGGCGCCTCTGTACTTGACCACATTTTCATATCAGAAAATATTCCATCTACGGCCAGTTTCGTCCATCCACTTGCCGTTTCTGATCACCTTCCGATTTCAGTCACCTTCAAGATGCCCAGAAATTTCCATAATCTGGGCATGACTCGAAATGGGAGGTGCGTGGTCAATGTGCAGAAGTGCGCGGCTCAACTTGAGGCCCTGCAGCTATCCATCAACACTGGGATTGTGACCAATCTAGCCTCAGTGGCCCGAGGCATTTTGCAAGCATTTAAAGAGTCCTCCTAGGTGCAGAGGCGGAGAGGAGGACTCAAGAACCCGTGGTTCAGCCCCTAACATCGTGAGCTGAGGGGTCAAATGCTCCAAAAACTGCGAAATACCAAAACGAGCCAAACACCGGAGACTTGGGAGCAATATGGAATATCAAGAAATGCATATCACAAGTCTCTGAGGAGCGCTGAGTCAGCCCACCAAAGGTTGGAAGTGGAGAACCTGCTCTCTTCATCGGCCTCGTCCCGGATGGCGGGCTTGTACAAACGTGCCAAAAAGCCCTCCACCAATTTGGAGATTCCCGTGAGTAAATTCCTCCTCCGCTGCCAAGGACTCTTTTCATCAACATCGGAAACAGTAGTGGAGAAGGTCCAGGGCTGCCCATAAGAACACCACCCACTTTTGCAGCCCTTCACGGAACCCCAGAAGGACGTGGCCTTCAAGAAGATGAAGAGCAAAGCTCCATCAACATCTGGGGTCTCTCCTTTCCAACTGTCACTTATCCGGACCCAAGCCCTGCCACTCCATCAACATCTATTCAGCCTCGCCCTCCATTTTTCTTTCTTCCCACTAGAGTGGATGGAGTCCGCAATCATCTCCATCCATAAGAAGGGGCCCGGGGACATTCCAAATAACCATCGGACCATCGCCCTAGAGAACCCCTTCTTGAAGATGATGTCCACCATACTAGCTGCCCGCTTCTCCGGATTGGCCAAGGATAGGGATCTCCTTCCCCAGTTCCAATTCGGTTTCCGGAGAAGCCGCTCAACCACCACGGCAGCTCCTCTCCTCTATGAAATTGTGCATTCCAACATCAGCAATAAGAGGAGAGTGTACGGATGCTTTGTGGATTTCTCCAAAGCATTCGACAGGGTGGACCGAACGCGGTTATTCCTCAAACTCCAACTGTGGGGAGTTCCGCGTTCAATCTGTGTCCTGCTGTCCAACATCTATGCGGGACTCAGATGCTCCATTCGTTCTGGTGAGGACCTATCCCCCTGCTACTTCACTTCCATTGGCCTTCCGCAGGGGGATCCACTATCGCCAATTCTTTTCAATCTTTATGTATCCGACCTGCCTGAAGCCCTCACTCACCAAGGCCCCACCATCAACCATTTTCCTATTCAATATATTCAATATGCAGACGACCTGGTTCTCTTGGCTAATTCAGCCGTGGAATTGCAAAATGCCATCAATGCACTCAATGGTTTTTGCCAAGAGAACGGCCTTCAAGTCAATAACATCAAGACGAAGGCCATGGTTTTCCATAAAGGTCGTCTGCCTCCCACCTCCTTCCATATCCACCATAGTCTGATTGAAATCGTCAATAATTTTAATTATGTCCGTTTCACATTCTCCACTCAACTCTCCTTCACCAACCATCTAAATCATCAATAGTCAAAGCCAGGGTCAGGATCAGATACATGTACAATAGACCTCCTATCAAGAATCTTCCCCTTCCAATAGTTCTTCAACTCTTCCGGACCTACATCACTTCAATTTTCCTTTTCGGCCTTCACCTTTGGCTTCCCAACTCCGCCCAATCCGCCCTCAAACCCGCCGATGCCACCTTCACCAAGTTCCTCAAACGATACCTGTGCGTGCCCCAATATGCAAATAATGCATGGACACATTTTCTATGCGAAACCGAGCTCCTCGCCATCGGGCTGGCCAGGTTAGTGTCCAACAGTGTTGGGAACCTGACCTTTCCGGAGGTGATGTCCGGACACAAGTTATCCTTCCCGGTCAAGTACTTGCTAACACCTTATCGTCCTTGGCCCGACATCCCTTCGGAGTATTGGCGGTCACGCACCTTTGTCCGGCTCCCGATCCAATGCCATCAGCGACGGGAGCTGACAAAAGATCTGTTCAATCTGACCCACCCACTCTACTGCAATAACCAAGATTTTCATCATTTACCTCTCCCCACCTGTTTTTGTACTATCTGCAATTTCCCTCTTCACTTTTTTCATGTGCATTAAACCAATCTTAGTCAAAGTCACTGTGATATCACTCTCTAGTCAACTATTTTATCACTCTTGACCATTTTATTCTTTTATCAATCGATTTTTGTATATGATATTTATGCATACAGTTTTATACATTTTACAATCTGACATGACCAAGAGTCGCAATAAAGTTTATTATTATTATTATTAAGTAATTGCCCTTAATAATCGAAGTTTTTGGCCAATTGACCAATTTCCAATTAGAAATGATTTGACATGTAAATCGTTGGAATTCGACACTGGTCAAAAACAGAAACAAAACCGTTTGTGGTTATTGTCTTGTGTCACTCATTCAGGCAGTCAAGTTTTACATTGAAAGACATTCTTTGTATCGGTTACAAAAGGTGCATTTTTTGCCAGAAATGCTTGAATTTAAGAAATGTCTTCAGTCCATAATACCTTCTGTGGTAGTTTCTAAGAAGCTCTATCGCAAGTTGATAAGTTATTTTAAAGATTAGCAGAGTACAACAATAACTTTAGTTGACTGATGGATATAAATCGCGGTCCATTACGAGTAAGTCTGTTTTTTGACAACCGTTTGGGTATTGACGGAGTTTCAGGGACACATAATGTCAAGCTTTGAATCAGTGCATGTTCAACCCCATTAACATTCAATTAAGTTACAGTTTTATTGCGTCACCCACTATTTATATAGTCATAAGATTTGATACACTTCCGCTGTCGATTGCCCAAATAACTCTGATTCTGATTCATTCAAATAAATCTTAAAAAGACTTAGCCAAAGCAAAACTCATTTAACATTCCATTGTATTAGTAATCAAATGAGACACGGACTTCTAGAGATGTGGGCAGCGAACGGAAGTAAAAAATTCTAATCTCCTAAACTGTTCACTTTATTCCAAATAAGCACTTCATACGACCACGGGATTTTGTTGAATAGAAGATCTTAGCCAAGATTGATCCCAAAGCGATTCTTAAAGAACTCAGGAGATATGTCCAAAGTTATGATGCAAACACTACATGAAATTCGAATTTTCGGCCTGCTCTTGTTCAGCTACCTCAGCTTTTGACAACATAACTTCGAACCGAACCACTTTATAAGTGAATATAAAAAAATGACCTACTTTTAATTGAAGAGATCTACATTCCTTCGTTTATTGATTTAATGCGAAAAAGGGCCAAGAGCTGGCCGATTTGGGGGAAGCTCGTTCACAGTCCATATTTCCAGAAGTTCTTAGATGAGAGCGTTGTATTAGCACAATCATTCGTACTTTTGTTCATCTTTTTCTTATTTGAAGTAACAATAAAATGTCAAATTCAAAATTTGAATTGATCTCAGGATCATTGTACTTACCAAACATTTTCATAACCTTGGACAGCCTGTTCCATGCCTGAGAGAAATGCTCCTAAATCCTTCGTAGACGAAACCTGTTGAATATGTTTACCTCCTTTCATTGTCTACGAGTAGAACGTTTAAAGGCGTCGACCCAAAGGTAATTGAACGAATTTCATTCATTTCGTTCTAGGCCATATCACTTTGAGCAGCCTTAGAGTAGGTTTGATCTAGGACCTCCACCATACTACTGGTATCTTGCCCATTACTACCACAAACTAATTTTGTATCATCAGCATAAGAAGAGAGACTGACTTTACTTTTAAGAGGTGTAGTCTGCACTAGAGCTACCAACTCTGACCACTCGTTCTAAAATAGCATCGGTTCCGCATTTCCTAATTGTGACCTACTGATAAATGTCCTATTGTCACTGCCTGTGTATTTGAATTCAACTCAGGAATAGTGTATATACCAATCAGATATTGAATGTATGAGCAAGTGTTCTGATAACAAAGCCGAAGAACAAGATGGGTTCAAAAAATCCAACCGAGACAGTTGCTCAAAAAGCATTCAAATATAGGTACAAATTGAGCTATGCAATCAGATTAGACTCGAGGAGACGTACATATTGCAAAGTTCACGTACATACAAGTACAGGACAGCATAAGCCCAAAATGCTGATCTTGTGCACGCAATACCTTCCGAGCATGACTGGAGAACCGTGATGTTCAAAGTTCAGCGGCGTGTGTTCATTATGGACTTAACCCAATCGAAAGCGATTACGCATTCAGGGTGATACTCTACATATGTGCTATACATACTGTACTCGTACATCCGATTGAAACGTGAAACGGATGCTCGTTGCTAATGCGTTGGAGAGAATAGAAATCCAAAAGAACAAAGTCATGATGTCATCCCTCATCACAAACGCTCAGTACATCAATCGTTGATCGCAGGATAGTAATATACCTATATTTGGTAAATCGAGAGTTCTGATTCGTTATTTCTCATTCTTTTGTATTTTTGGGGTCCTAGGGTCGGTTGGGTGAACCTCGCACGGCCAACGAAGCTAACCATCACGTCATTCGCTTATAGTTCTGATAGGCTGTGTCATGGTTCGTATCAGTTTGCTTCGCCGTCAGTGGGTGTGGTTAGCGTCCAAATGTTACCTAGAGAAGGGTCGGGGAGGTTTGAGCAGGAGATCTCTCTCATGCTAGGGAACAACATCATGTCTCCTCCCTGCAACTGCAATCTTTTTAGTTGAAAAATTACATTGTTCAAGTTTAGTCATTGCTAAGTACTAACATACATAAACTCTTAGAATAGGAACTTTTGCTTTTTCAATATGTTATACTGCATGTCACATTGCAATATTAAGCCTCGTTGAAATGGGCTCCTGTTGCCCTCGGTTGTTGAACGCGCTTAAATAGGTAATAGAAAATGAATCAATTTAAAGTTTTTGATGCCTCTTATAATATTTCTGAATTTTATGTTATCAATTTGTAATAGAAACTGAAATAAAACATAAATTTCAATCGTAATGATCTGGCTAAACTAATGTCAAACTTTCCCAATTTGACATCATTCTTTATCACCTCTTAAAGAAGTGGTTAGAATTGAAAGCCACCACAATATGGTAAATCAGAACTTTCTATTATGTCCAAGACACAATGAGCTAAATCAAATGCCCTTTTATGTAACAAACTGGCTAGTATTGAGCACCAAATGTTCCGTGAAATTTTTTTGCAAAGGCTGATCATTGCCTCAGTTCTTTCTTCTGCGAAATGACGATTATGCTCGTGAATTTCATGCATCGCAGACTGCATATTCCACAATCTTAGGCTAAACAGGCGTAAACATCATGAACATATTCGGATGAAAATATATATTTCAGAATGTTTGATCGTGATGTTTGTATTTACTTATTGACGTCAAGCCAAGAAAACCGGGTTAATTAGATATGTTCGTCTCTTAGTTGATATAAAAGTACCTTATGTCTCTCAGAAATTCATCAGTTGAAGTCAGAGATTTGAACAAAAGTCACCTCACATTAGACCAAATTCAAAGTCTTAACAAGGCATGTCAAAAGAGTCAGTCCCATTCTTGTATGACCCATACATTTGCTGACCGAAATTCTTCTTTCAGATGGCACCCAATTCAACAATCACTTGTCCTAATTTGGACCTCTTGGAATACCCTGAACCAACTAAACTCTCTACTAACATCTATCCATTTACTTGGACTCCCTTAAGCAAGGAGGAGAAAATGAAGCGCCGAGAGATCTACTTCGCTCATGGACCGTGGTGTGTGTCTCCCAAGGCGTCCATGTTGGATCTGATTGTGTCGACTCCAGGGAATGTCCTCATGCCCAGATCCTTCGCTAAAATTGCCGAAGATATCTACAATTTCGAATTGAGACCGGACGACGTGTTTGTCGTGACTTATCCCAAATGTGGCACCACTTGGACCCAGGAGATGGTTTGGCAAATCTTGCATGGTTTTGACACGAAAAAGGCTGAGGAGAGTCTGTTGACCCGATCACCATTTTTGGAGATGCAAGCCTTGGCCGATCCGAAAGTTGGTTCTGTGATGGATGATAAAGTGATCAATTCCTTGGAGGCTGCTCGAAATCTACCCAGTCCGAGAGTAATTAAGACTCATTTGCCGTTGGAGATGTTGCCTCCCAACCTTTTGGACATTTGCAAAGTAGTCTTTGTGGCCAGGAACCCCATGGACTGTTCCGTATCCTTTTATCACCATGAGAAATTGGTTCCTCAACAAGGATTTGCCGGATCATTCGATCAGTATGCGGAGCTATTTCGAAATGGGAAAAACCCAATGGGAGACTATTTCTATCATTTGAAGGTACGAATGACTTTTGCCAACGATCATCTGAATCCTTGCTCACTCATTTTTTTGTCTCGTATTATAGAGTGGCTGGACTCGACGAAACCATCCTAATTTGGAATTCATCTGGTTTGAAGACATGAAAAAGGATTTGGACTCCATCATTCGGCGTCTGTGTTCGTTTTTGGGTTACCGACTCACTGAAAAATCCATGGCAGCTTTGGAAGCTCATCTTCACATCGATAACTTTCGCAAGAATAAGAGCGTGAACATGGAGTCCAATTACAATCAAGAATCAAGTAATGGAAGCTTCATCCGCAAAGGGACCGTCGGAGAATGGAGGAAACACTTCTCTGAGGAACGCATTCAAGATTGGAAGAAATGGATCCAAGAAAACACTTGTCATATGGAGGGTTTGGATTTTGATATCTGAAGAACCCTTTCTGGGATTGGATTCAGATCTTATAATCATATTTTTATATTCTCATTGCGCTTTTAAATCTGGCCATGTTGATTTTTCGACAATACTTTGCATCTGCAACGATTCGACAATGGGAGTTATTACTTTGCAATCATTATTGTCTACTTTGTCTGCACAACAGTTCAACTTTCAATGAAAACCATGGAAAAATGCAAGCAAAAACAACCAGGCAAAGTATATACAAACTTTTATTTCTTTTATGGGCATATGAAAAGTATTTTATTATGTTTTTTAATGGGCAAAACATATTTTGCAAAAGTATGAAGCGTTTAATCACGAGTAATCATGTAATAAAGGTTGTTACAACTCAATGGTTCGTTGAAATGATGCATCAATGCTCTCCAAATCAATCAATCTCTTCTCCTCAGGCCCATGCAATATCTTGATAAGGCGTTTCTTAAATTTCTACTTCCCTCTCTAAATTCCACTATTAATCATTGATAACATAAACTGTTAACTGTTTGGGGTCGCACTTTTAACTGATGTATTGGTATTCTTTTTGGGACAGGTCTGCATTATACTCTGATAAGCAGTTTGTGTTTTTATCACTTTGCTCTCCCGGCTCACGGACTTCTAGAGATGTGGACTGCGCAAGAAAGGGAACATTTGGTATCTCTTGAACCATTGACTTCAATCGAAAATATTCTTTTATGTGGTTTGGTTTTTCATTGGCTTTTCTAGCCGCTACAGGGAGTGTAATCCCCCACTACTGTTAAAATGTAAGGCTATATTTCGCATCAGATGCCTTTCGCACCCTGTGTTGCTCCTAGTGAAACATCTTTGGACTTGTTCGACCTTTTCCAAACCTGCTGAACTCATTGGAGCCCAAATGGGTGAAGCATGTTCAAGATGTGGCTGAACAATCGACTTGCACAGAGTTAGCATCGTGATACTATTTTTGTACTTAAACGTCCGATATATCCAACCACACATTTGAAAAGCTTTGCCTACCTTCAACTGGACATGCTCATCGAACTTTCCATTATTTTGGAGAACTACAACTAGATGTTTCATAGATGAGACCTGCTCAATATCTTTACCTCCGTTATCTACGAGTGGAGTGTTCAAAGGGTCACTGAGCGAAATTTCATTCCGTTCAGGGCCATATTACTCTCAGTAACCCAAGAAAAGATTATTTCTTGGTCCTTTGCAAGGCTACTGGAATCTTGGCCATTCCTACCAGAAACTAACTTTGTATCGTCAGCATAAGAAGAGAGACTGGCAGTAATACTAAGCTTTTGAAGTGGGACAATGAATGTTATAAAAAGGAGAGGCCCTAAGATGGAACCCTGGGGAACACCTGACTTGACATCATGTGTGTCACTAAAGAATCCCTCGACCCTAACAATTTGCTTCCTATCATGAATGAAGCTTCTTATCCAATTGAGAACCTTGCCTTGGATCCCAACGTCATGAAGTCTATTCAACAACAGGCCATGATCTACCATATCAAAGGCCTTGGCAAAATCAAGATAGACAACATCAACTGACTCGTGTTTTTCCACTCCTTCAATGACCTGCTCTAAATGCTCAATCAATTGGGTAACCGTGCTAAAATGTGCTTGGAACCCGGGCTGGCTAGGAAAAAGGACTTCATTGACTTCAAGAGATGGCCGCGAAAGCATCTTGATCTGTAACTATAAGATCATCAAATTGCTCAATTTAACTAATGTCATCAATCTCAACAGACTCGTCATTAGAACAATGAGATGTTGCGTCTAAACTCAGTGGGGTTGAAAACACACCAGAGAACTGATCTCCTAATATGTTAGCCATGGCATCTACTTTGCTAAAGGCTTCCCCAGCAACCTCAAAAGGCCCAACAGGGTGTTTCATCTTTCTTTTAGACTTTGCATGAGAGAAATGCTCTCAAGCCTTTTTGCTAATTTGCAACTCTTTTTGAACAAAGTCTTCCTATATGTTGGAATTTTTGTCGGTGTCCCACCTTCCAGAACACATTCAGGCATTGTTAGATTGGAGCAAACTGCCTCAAAAACTGAAATTAATTTAGTCTCTATGGATTCAGAATTGAAACCAGGTCTAGTTCGTCTAATCTTTCAGCAATTTGGGGCCAATATTCGTCTTTGAACTTGAACTTTCCCACACCGACCTTTTTGACCGGTTTTACTCCAGAGCACGCCGGCTTTTGAGTGATGGCCGACCCTATCTCGAGAACATAATGAGCTGACATAAAAGAGCTTACTGAACAAGAAGGGGGTCTATACATTGTTACAATAGACAGATCAAGCCCTCGGATATGACAAATTAAGACCTCTACTTCTCCATTCGACATTGGTACATGACTAATGTGCAAATCATTCCTAACATATAGGCATACACCCCCATCTGGTAATATGGGATTATCAGGGCGTATCCTATCACAACGAACTACTGTAAGTTGAAACCAACTATGATTAGTTCTTCATCTAAGACCCCTGGCCGAAGACAGGTTTCTGTTATAGAGATGAATGAAATCTCTCTCTCAACGTCTAATTCTTCTAAGATCTTAACTTTCGCGTTGTCTTTTTTTTAGAAATCAGACAATGCACGCTCAAATATAGCCCCCTTACGGGCCTCTCTTTTGACGGACCAAGTTCTCAAGATCTTGGACCATCCTCTCCAACCGTAAAAAATCCCTCTTATCAACAAAGCCACGTTCTATTGGAGGCAAAGCATAAGCTAATGGGGATGGTGGGTTTGAGGAATGGGTAGGGCAGCTCTATTTGAATAGGAACGTATTTTGGGAATAGGGGTGGGGCAAGGAATATTAGGGAGTGGAGTGTTTATAGGAATAGGGATGGATTGGGAATTTGAAGGAAGAGGAGGAAAGTGGGAGGTAGGAGGAGGGGAAGGGGGAAAGCTGAATGGGTTTAGAAAAGAGGGTGGGTTAGGATTATGTTTAGGAATAGGGTCAGCTCTGCGAAATTGAACTAATCCATTCCTACATGGACGGAGGTACACCGTACATTAAAGCACGTTTTAAGTATCATGGACTGACGGCACATGTACGGGTGGGAAAAATGACAATCTGCCTTTTAACATCCCTTCTTCCTATTGTACTTTTCAAGGCCGAACTTGAGCTTTTGACACCATTTAGGGTGGTCAAACTGACAGCCTTTTCTTTCTTCAGGACAAGGCTGCTTCCGGTAGACAGGACAGACTGTCTTCCCAACAACTGTCTGTTCGTGCTCTACTACTCGTACATTGGTCAAATCAATCGACTCAACTACTGCGTGAGCCTGTTTTTCCATCAGCACCTTGGTCGGATTGACCTAAGCTTATGCTTATCATAGCATCATAAGATCTTGTCAAATAGATGAACATGGCCACTTGAGAGACCAAGATCATGCTTAAGGTGCTCAGGAGATGTGATCAAAGTTATGCAATAATTACCACATAAAATTTGCATTTTAGACCTGCTCTTGGCCAACTACATAAAGTTTTGATAATCGACGTGTGAAACGACCAGACTTTTTTTGACGAGTCCAGACTCGAGTCCTTTCTAAAAGACTCAAGTCCGGCCAATTTCTCTAAAATTGAGTAAAAAACTCGAGTGCATTTGAACTCGAGTCCTGACTCGCCCAAGCACTACAATCAGTGATGGGAAAAATCGAGATTGATCGAATTTCTGCCACTTTCTGCCACACGTGGCAGAAAATGACAGAGAGTGGCTAAAATGGCAGAAATTGTTGGAGGGTGGTCAAAAATGGCCGCCGGTGTTTAGAATGGCCGATCTTGATTCTAAAAGATGTCAAAGATAAGAAGGATCATATGGGTTGGATAAGTTTTTCAAGTGTCCTTTGCTACAAAGCATATTGATATAGCATTGGTTGAAATGCAAAATATTCCTCAAATATTGATATTTATACTGTTTGATGGTTGATTGAATTCATAACAGTATCCATAGACCACTCGCAGTATCCAAGGCCTAGCCACAACAATTACAGGTTTTTTTTCATAGTCATCAAAATGGTTATTGAATACGATATGAGTTTTTTAAATGCAATCGTCGTCACTTCGACTTTAAAAAGTTTAGTTCAAATAGCATCCCTAACTCAAATCAATTGCAGTGGCAAAATTCAAACTTGATCACACTCCAATGACGTTTAGTGGCTGTATCTCACATTCGATACAAAATACCCATCCTAACGTGTCAAAACTACATACATCTAGGCTTAAAAATTAACGGAAGTGAGCGTAAATACTAGAAAAAGATGATTTAGAATGATGCAAAGAATTCTATTTTCTGCCATTTTAGGCCATTTTCTGCCATTTTTGCCACTTATTTTGTCTGCCATTTTCTGCCACCAATTTCTGCGAGGTAGTAGAAAATGGTTTTTAATAATTTCTTATCCCTGACTACAATGCATTCTCTTGGGTAAACGTTATTCTCCACCGATTAGTTGGCGGTGGCACTTTTTTAAACGTCTTAAAGTCTTTCTCTAAACATTTTAACATTTGGCCACAAATTCAAAAATGAGCACAGCCAACTAATCGGTGGAGGATAACCTTTATCATTCTCTTGGCCTTACTTCATTTTTGTTCAGGCTTTCGGAAACACCGCAATATTCAGAATCTAAACTCACTAACCCTCGAAGGTCCCTTCTCTTTTCTTTGAGGCCAGAAGTGAATTCAAGGAATGCACAAATAGGCAATCTTTAAGACCGGTCGTTTTCAAGGCTGTTCCTAAAATGTGCAAATAGTCAGGGCGGGCTTTCCCGTTTGGACAATTTTGTGCGGTATTTGTTATGACAGGCATCATTAATTATAAATGGAGAACTGATCCGATACCTTGTGGAATATGTGATTCCATTTGCAACGACAAGGGTTAACCCAATCCTATCATTCTCAAGAAATGATCTGAATCGTAGATATTGTCACTCTAGCCAGGGTCCATCAGATGTTGTTTCAGGATGGCATTTGCTTTTTTGACAAGCAATTTTTATGTTAAGAAACACAGAAACAGATAATCATTTGAATCTTTCAAACTGCGTAATGGAGACAAAGCCCACCAATAGCCTTATTGGACATAAACTTTTGACTGCCTTTGACGGTTTTGATTTGCATTGTCCAGACATTTCCATCACCATCTGTATAAACCTCCATGATTTGCGATAGAAGCCATTGAGAAATTGAGTTATTTTTTATGACAAGGAGCATTAGATTGTCTCGAGCCCAATTTCTTTACCTGTATTGTCAAAAGCTCCAAACCGCTAAGTTCGTGCCATACACACGAAACCATCGCTTTCAGAAGACATTGATGATGAGCGGAATGCTGAATATTGCCATTTTGACACTCCAAACATGTGTGTATGTGTGTGTGTGTTCTGAAGTAGTGCTATATGATGACGATGTGCTTTTCATTATCAGAAACTCCAGAGCAGAGCATAAACCTTTACTTCCAGCCAACGTCGCAGAATTTTCGGGCTAATGAACTGAAACCAAACAACCCATCAATCATTGGGAATTTCAAACAAAGATCAGTGTATCAGGCCAATCATTGGTATCACTAGCTTTATTGCCGGCGAGAAAAAACCTACTCAATTAAACGAAACGCACAATTGTTGATGCTGACCTTTGCACCATTATCAATCACACCCTTACGTCTATAGTCAGTCGGGGCCTTCGCTTAAAATTGGCAGTCGACTACTACGAAATAGCAAACTTCATCAGCCAAGAGTACCTAGGCTCTAAGGCATTTTTTCTCAATTACTTGACTTGATTCCGAGCATCTCTTCCAGGTCCTCTTCTCTGTTTCAAAGAGAGTTTAGGTACACTCCCGGTGCAAACGAACGCGTTGGAGGGTGTTGTTCTAGAATCATGGATAGAGGCGGCGTTATCGTCGGGAGGAGTATTTTCGTTCGCCAAAGGCTCATTGAATTTAGGATAGAATGAAGGATGTTTTTTCCTTGAACTCTTGAATGAGCCCTCTGACGACTCACTTTAGTATGAAGTATGTACAGTAATTCAGGAAAATCATGCCTAGGTTATGTCTAGCAAATCAACATCAAGAAGCTTCCTTTGTCTTATATCATCCTCATGCCACCAACATTTCATTCAATGGAACAGGAATTCAAGCAAATCAACAGAGCAAGTTAGCCTAGAAAACAATTCAATGTATACCCGTTTCCTGAATGAGACAAAAACCTTTATCTTTGCTCTGCACTCGGGGATCTAAACCATGCAGTGTCGTCACGACCATCGCTGAGTTCATTTTGAGTGCAAGTGAACTCAATGCCCTGGGACAACGGCATTCTTTGTCAAATGGAGAGAGAGAGAGACGCGCAAGGAAGTTGGAACAAGTCCGCGTATGCCTCTCGCGCTTTCCATGTCTACAGTAGGAACAAGGAGGAACGTTAATAGAGAGAGGGAGAGTACTTGCGTTGCGCAAAAACTTCTGATGTGCCTTGCTAAAGCGGGCTTTGAAGTGGCCTGTATGAATACGTTTTATTTCTCATTCCACATCATTCTAATAATCGGAAATCACATATACTGGACAGGTTACCATTCCATACAGTTTCGTAACCTCGACAACCATTTGAAATAAAAGGAGCTTTTCTTCTGAATCCTTTTGGTTCCATACATGGAACACGGCAGGTCACAATCGCGCCTGGAGGCTAAATGAGCTCAGGCTTCGGAAAGGAACAAGAATAAGCGTCTTCGATTTCATTTGGCTTGCTCTTGGGTGCCTCCCTGGAGTTTCCCCCGAGAACAACTGATCCAGGAGGACCAGCACGAATGAGAGAAGCGGAGTAGGAGAGAGGAACACAAAGCTTGTCAGTGCGGGATGAACTTGAGCTCGTTCAAGACTGTACACATCATGGTTCACCCTTGTATACGTCGTATTGTGAGTGAGACAGCCGAAGTGGCGGAGGATGAGAGAGCGGGAGAAGGAAAGGCCGTCTTCTCGGCAAGTGTCATTTCAGTGCGAAATCGTTCGCTGACCTGACAACTACTGTACACCCTTAAGTGGATTATTCATCTCTTGACAGAAGTATAGTAGTGTATTGACATCAAACATTCTGTCCATTTCGGTGATAACATCTGTGTGACCTTTGAAGAGAAGCTTGAAATCTCGAGGTTAAGGTGAGGTGAACTCGAAATCCAAATTGAACAGATCCGTTTCATCCAAATAACGTTGGTTTGGCACCAACCGGCATCCTCTTGTCCTACAACAACGAGAAAACTCGTCCGTCAATGGTGCACCTGTATCAGTGTCTTGAAAACACTAGCATATCCACGAGAGGACAATCCTTGGTGGTGAACACTTCGGAGCTTGAATGATCTTTTTTGCTGCACTCGAGAAGTATTTCTCACTCTCGTGCGGTGCTACCGAAGCTTTGTGAGGTACGGGAGAGGAGGAGGCGGAGGAGGAAGGCCTTTGTTCTGAGAGCGAACGAACGGGCTGTCTGTCATGTCGGGAGGAAATCATCCAAACTTGGCAACACCACAGCTTCCAGCTGCCGAGCATGGCAAAGAGGACCTTCAAAAAGATGTTGTTCACCCTAACCAAGAACATGACGGGCATCTACCGCTTGCCTCAGATTGCAATGAGCCCGGCTCGTCGCCAGCAAAAACTCTCGAAATGGTCATGATCAGTGAGACAAACTTGAAAGAGAAACAGCTCAGTTCTGAAACTACTAGCACTGAATCAAACAACGTTCAGGAAATTAATGGGGTCGTTGCATACAAGTCAGAAGGTATAATTTTAACTGGAGTGTCGAAAACACGTTCGAATCAAAATCCGGAGCGCAAGATGATGACCAATCTAGCCAAGCGTCCTCCTGTGGACATCGAGTTCAAGGACCTGGTCTATTCGGTGCCGGAGAAACACGGACTCATCATGAAGACCTTTGCTGGACGGAAAACCATCTTGAAAGGCGTAAGTGGCAAACTGAAATCGGGAGAGCTGATTGCCATCATGGGACCATCCGGTGCTGGTAAGAGTACACTCATGAATATCATGGCCGGATATCGGACGTCCAACGTCACGGGTGAAATATCCATCAACGGGAAAACCCGAAATCTGAGGAAATTTCGAAAAATGTCGTGCTACATTATGCAGGACGATTGTCTCTCTCCGAATCTGACCGTCAAAGAAGCCATGGAAATTGCTACAAATTTGAAGTTGGGTGAGGAAACCCCGCTTGAGACAAAGGCTCTCGTTATCAAGGAAATTACTGACAACCTTGGTCTCACGGAGTGCTTGGAAACAAGGACGAATATGATCAGTGGAGGTCAAAGAAAACGACTCGCCATTGGTTTAGAATTGGTCAACAATCCGCCTGTGATGTTTTTAGACGAACCAACCTCGGGCCTCGATTCAGCCTCCTGCTCTCAATGTATATCTCTTCTAAAGCAATTAGCACGAGAGGGCAGAACGATCATATGCACGATTCATCAGCCGTCAGCGAGAATCTTCGAAATGTTTGATAAACTTTACATACTTGCTGACGGCCAGAACGTCTACAAAGGAACTGTCAAAGGATTGGTGCCCTTCCTCTCCTCCATGGGGTTGGATTGTCCCAGTTATCACAATCCGGCGGACTTTGTCATGGAAATTGCCACAGGAGAATACGGCAACTACACAGAGACACTCGTGGATGCGGTAAATGCTGGGAAATGCACAAGTCTAGGCCATGATTCGCCTTCTCCAAGTACCAAATCTAGTCAGGACATTGGGGCAGGTCCTCGAAACGTCAATTTGAAATCCATCTCAGAAGAACAGCCCACCAAATCATCCTCGGGAACACTCCACATATCCATGCCAGAGGACGGACTAGCGGGTACTAGTAACGGAGCTATTGGAAATGGAAATGGAAATGGCGAACTCCAAGCTTCTCTCTTGGGTGATTCCGACGAGAGTATGGGGAAACATGCTCACACGTTTCCAACCACAGCCCGGACTCAGTTTCGGATCTTGGTGGTTCGGACATTTAAGTGCATCATTCGGGACGAGACGTTGACCAAGTTAAGATTCATATCACATGTAGCCATCGGGATTCTCTTAGGATTGCTCTACTGGGATATTGGGAATGAGGCCAGTAAAGTCTACAACAATAGTGCAATGCTGTTCTTCTGCATGTTGTTCAGTATGTTCACTGCCATGATGCCAACTGTGATGACATTTCCCCTCGAGATGGCCACCTTCAAACGCGAGCATTTGAACTACTGGTACAGCATGAAGTCCTACTACCTGGCCAAGCTTGCCGCCGACTTGCCCTTTCAGATCGCATTTCCCTCGATATTTCTCCTCATTGTCTACTTCATGACTTCTCAACCCCTGGAGCTCACCAGGTTGGGCATGTTTCTTCTCATGTGCATACTCACGTCTCTCGTGGCTCAGAGCCTCGGGCTGGTGATCGGATGTGCGGTAGACATGCAATCCGCGGTCTACCTTGGACCAATCACCACCATTCCCATCCTCTTATTTTCTGGTGAGTTGAATACATTGAAACGGTTCACAATTGTAAGATGCCTCGTTATTTTGTATGTTGGGTATTTTACATTGCCGTTCGAAAGCTCGATAAAGTCTCATTTGGCAAGTCTTTCAGGCTTAGGCTTTCGGATCGACAGTGTATCATGATTTTAGCAGCATTGACACATATTGAAAAAGGTGCCACACATCAAAGTGATAAAAGCCACTGAGAGCACATCTCATCCGGCATTAAATAGTCAGTTCATGGATTGAAATCGGAAACATTTCAGAAACATTCAAGTGTGTCCTGAGTATTCAATAAGCGCTTTTATTATATCTACAGCCACTTGCCCATTCGTTTACCTCAAGATGGCAAGTTTGTTCCCGACGGATGACCGCGTGGTTTTGACATGGAACAGTGTTCGGATGTTCGACAACTTGGCACTTTGCCAGGATTTTCCGTTCTGCAATTAGTGTACTTCCTTGAATCTTTCGACCCAGATATTACCGGTTTCAAACATGTTTCCAAGCTCATCAAAATTCCATGATTCCTTGAACCCAACAAAAAACTCGATTCCTCATTTTTGGTTGCCTTTCGCGTCTCAAAACGGAATCGATTTTTGGACCCCCTCATATATTCCACTTGAAATTTCCAAGACGAAAAGGGTCATGATGAAATCAATATTAATTCATGCGACTACCCTTAACAAGTAAGGCATTGCAAGTGCTGGCACTAAATTCAGTTTATACATACATATGATGACATATCAATTGCCAACTTGCTCCCCTCTTGTAGCTGGATTTGGGACAACATTTAGTGATGAGGTCCAGGAAAGCTAAGCACGTTCTTTAATTGCACGTTCCAGCTATTGGGTTCGGTGCTCCTTTTCACTTAGCCTTTGAGTCCAGAAATACATAAGTACAAAAATGTGTTTTGAGCGCTAAGAAGTAAGGAAATCTGAGCCCAACTCACCAACCTACGTACATTGAGTACTTTCAAGCCTTGGAGACAGCAAGCGAAAGTCTCCTGAGTGAAGCTGTTTTCAACTTGTTCTTATTGGCTATTATCTCCCGTTCATGCAATGCATCCTCGAACGCGCTTTACAACCCAAATCCCACCAAGAATTTGATCTAAATCTGAAAATTATCCCCAACCTGACACTACACCTTCATGAAGCCGTGGGGTTTAACACTGTCTATGATTCCTTCTCCCCCAGGGTATACGTATAAACGTACGAAAAGCTCCTTATGGGAATGGAAAATGAATGGTGGTCCCAATGGCTATTCCGTCCCGTGAAATGCTGACAACTGTACTTAGTCGTGTCACGAGCTTTCCACGTGGCAATGGACACCATTTAATTCCACGTCCCGCCTCGTGAGTTTACGTACTCGTTGTTGGCTTTGTCCATTGAGCGTTGTTAAATCGGCCCAAGTCTTGTGGGACCGCTCATCAGCCAAAGTTATGCCATAGGGTACAGGGCACGTTTCCTGCTGTTGCCTTACCCTGGTGGCAACTGTCTAGTTAGCTAGGTTAGGGAACTCCACATAGTTTTGTTATATCAAGTGAATGGCTTTCTCGCGTTTTACGCTTTGGTGATAAGCAAACGCCCGAGCACAAACTTTGCTCCAATCATTCATGTGTGTTATTCCTTTAATTCCAGGGTTCTTTGTCTCCTTGAATAACATTCCCATTTTCCTTCAATGGTTGGCTTACGCGGCCTACGTTCGTTATGGTTTCGAAGGGACGATCTTGGCTATCTATGGATTTCAGCGGGAAACTCTCCAATGCTCGATTCCTTATTGCCACTTCAAGTATCCGAAGAAGTTCCTGGAGGAACTTGCCATGGATGAAGGAGTTTTCTGGATCGACGTCGTTAGTTTGCTGGCCTTCTTTGTACTTCTTCGAGTTCTGGGCTACTTTGTGCTCAAGTTCCGGATTCAATTGGAGAAATAGTTGCCAAGCAAACAATCCGTCGAGCTCGAGTTTCAATTCGGTCTGATCACTTTTGCAATATCCTGGAGTGAAGCGCCATTCCTCTCAAGTATTGTCTTACTTGCTACGTACATATGATGTACATTCTACTTACTACGTACATGGGCAACGAGCGTTCCCACGCTCAAGATTGGCGTAAGATGTTTTTGTACAATCCGTTTACATGATCTTGAGCATTGTATTTACATGCGATATTATTAGCCCAATAAATCAACATACCACATCCTTAGAGTCCTTTTGAGCTTTTCTTTTGTTGCCTTGCCAATTGAGAAAAAGCTACTCTCCTTAAGAATGAGTTCAATACCGTTACACCTGTCAAGATTTGTCATTCTTCTAAAACCGTGCAATAGACACACTTGTCGGCATGATAACTTTATGAAATTGTGTCTACCAAGTGATCGAACAGTCGACTCGGAATCTCACATTTTTGCCAAGAATTCAGCCAGAAATGCTGCATGGTCAGCACCTGCGCTCACTTTGACTGCTGGCTTAGACGCAGAAAAATGGGCTAAAAATGCACGAAGGAAGGCAGTGACGCTTATTGTACTCGACGGTTAGTATGCTATTAGATAATGTTTAATAATGCTCTCATGACTTTTGAAGATGTTTTTTGAAATCAACAAACCGGGAGAAACAATTTCTGTTTTATAAAAAAAAGTCTGTTGCCTGTCTGAAAAATATATCATGTCATTCAAAGCAAGCTTTATGGCATATCAGACAATAACGCATAAAATATATAACATTAAAACTATCAAATGTATGAGTTGGACTTTCATTTCAAATTTCATGACGATATACCGAGCGACCGCTTGGCTAAATTACAAGTTGGTTGGCCAAATGCGCTGACCGCATTTAATACATGATGAATACATTTCTTATCTCATGCACGCAGATATTTTTTATTACCTTGTGCGATGCTGTATTGCCCCGAACAAATACATTAAGTCAATTAAAACACATGAAAACTGCATATTTGCGGAGCATTACTTTATGAATATTTTCAATATACTTTGTTAGGCATTTTGCTGCAATTTTACGAAAATCAATGATATTTTAAGGAAGCGCTTTTGATCAAGATTTTAATCATGCTTATAATAGGAAAACTTGGACGCTGAACAGAATGATGAAACTTTCATTAGCAAACAGTAAAATTTTAGAGCGATATTTATAATTCCATTTCCAAAACTTTCACTTTTTACGTGTTTTAAGTGACTCAATATACCATTTTGACTACTAAGAAATCTTACAAATCAACGAAAATAATTTATTTAAATACATGAGAGCGATAAATTAATCCCCAAACCCTCAAAGGGCAATTTGCAGCCAATTTTGACGAAATCTGGACTTTACATCTTGTATCTTGTAGCAGCTCAGCTGCCGCTTAATGTATCTTCATGATTTTTTTTCTGAAAGTACAGCTAATAGATTTGATGATTTTGACATTCAAAAGTTTTTGTCTGATGTGCCATTAAATATGTTTTAAGTGATAAAGTATACTTGTTTGAACCGCAACTGACTCCCTCTGATTTGTTAACATTAAAGACCATCTTCCATTCGTCATTTAGCATGTTCAGTACAGATGTTTTTAAAAAATCACTATCGTACTTGTTTGCCAAAAAGTGTCTATTTTTTCAATCTTTAGAGACTCGACTAAAAAAAATCGCAAAAAATATTTTGAGGGAGGAGCTGAAAAACTCATTTGTCCTCTTTTTGCTTTTTGGAATCTTGTTTGTGAGCGTATACACATATTTTTCTGACTTTCAAATCGACCTGAAATCCAATAGCTCTTCCTCAAGCCAGACGATTCAAACATTTTTAAGTGTCGACCTTCAGTCGATTGAGTTGTTAATTGAATCATGTCAATGTGGCACCAATTAAAACAGAAAGACGTTTCTAATCTGATCAAACCATTTGATCAGTAATCTTTTACAGCAATTTTATGACTGGGCTCATAAACTCAATGCGCCGTTTCTCTTGTGTGGGTGGGCTCTTAATTGCCTCGTATTTTTGTCATGAATGCGCCCTACAAAAACGTCCGTCCGTCTATAGGGTGTGGCGACCTTGCAAAGAAATGAACCACCTCCAAGTTTTGGATGTTTTAACTTGTTGAAATGTTTTTTGAAGCCCAAAAATTTTGCAAATGAGCTCAAATGAGCTTCTGAAACAACAATATGTGGCTTGACAAAGCATTAGAATTTTTACTGCTTAAAATTCAATGGATCAGAGTACTTCTAACAAGGTCCGAATTCTCCGTAAGTTGCCCCCCCTGACATTGGCTGAGGATGGCTGAAACTTTTTAATTGAAGGCTTGTCACATGACTAACAAGCAATAATGTGATGTGGAAAGTATTTTTTAAATGAAAATAATTGAAACTGACATTTCAATGATGCCTGATTATTCGGCGTAAAAAATGCCTTTTGGGCTAAAACAGATTTTTACGCAAAAAATGCGAAAAATGTGCGAAAATGTAAGAAAATTGGCCCAAAATGGCAAACGTCGTTTTTGACCCTTTTGTTGCATTGTTATTTGGAACAAAATGCTAGGCACACTGCATTTACCAAGTTATCCAGTGAGGTTTTCTTGAACTTTCTTTCTTGCAATGATTATTTGAATCATGTCGACTTTTCACTTTTCGACTTGTTCGAAAATTTAGCGAGACGTTAAAAAAATCATGGGAGAAACTTCACCTCAATTCTGAGACTAATTTATTTGAGGTCGTTTGTTCGCCAAATTGTTCTTTTGATTTGAAAGGAATCGGTGTAAAAAACTGCCTTCGCTGAAAATGAAGAAAATAATAAAAATAGTAATAATACATCTTTACTGCGACTCTTGGTCATGTCAGGGCGTAAAAATAAATATAAATATGGTTTATAGGCATTATACAAGCATTGTTAGTATATAAAAGGAAAATGTCAAAACGTTAAATGAAATAAAATAACTGACTAGAAATTGGTTTCACAGTGAGTATGACTAGTATTGTTCAACGCACGTGAAAAAAGTGAAGAGGGGAATTGCAGACAACACAAAAACAGGTGGATTGAGGTAAATGATGAAAATCTTGGTTATTGCAGTAGAGTGGGTGGGTCAGATTGAACAGATCTTTTGTCAGCTCCCGTCGTTGATGGCATTGGGTCGGGAGCCGGACAAAGGTGCGTGACCGCCAATACTCCGAAGGGATGTCGGGCCAAGGACGATAAGGTGTTAGCAAGTTCTTGATCTGTAATGATAACTTGTGTCCGGACATTACCTCCGGAAAGGTCAGGTTCCCAACACTGTTGGACACTAACCTGGCCAGCCCGATGGCGAGGAGCTCGGTTTCGCATAGAAAATGTGTCCATGCATTTTTTGCATATTTGGGCACGCACAGGTATCGTTTGAGGAACTTGGTGAAGGTGGCGTCGGTGGGTTTGAGGGCGGATTGGACGGAGTTGGGAAGCCAAAGGTGAAGGCCGTAGAGAAAAATTGAAGTGATGTAGGTCCGGAAGAGTTGAAGAACTATTGGAAGGGGGAGATTCTTGATAGGAAGTCTATTGTACATGCATCCGATCCTGGCCCTGGCTTTGACTATTAATGATTTGAGATGGTTGGTGAAGGAGAGTTGAGTGGAGAATGTGAAACCGACATAACAAAAATTCTTGACGATTTCAATCAGACTATGGTGGATATGGAAGGAGGTGGGAGGCAGACGACCTTTATGGAAAATTGACTTGAAGGCCGTTCTCTTGGCAGTAGCCGTGGAGCGCATCGATGGCATTTTGCAATTCCACGGCTGAATCAGCCAAGAGAACCAGGTCGTCTGCGTATTGCAGATATTGTACCGGAAAATGGTTGATGGTGGGGCCTTGGTGGGTGAGGGCTTCGGGCAGGTCGGATACATAAAGATTGAAAAGAATTGGGGATAGTGGATCCCTCTGGGGAAGGCAGGTATTCATGTACTATATCAGTGTCAAAATCAACCTACAAAAACATCCTACTAAACCTGGCCATTTTCTTCACTTCCAGCTAACGCGAGGGCCCTTTTTAACAAATTTCCTTCAAGTTGAGAAAACGTATCAGCAAATGTACGAAGTGCTTCTAAAATCAAAATGCATTCGCCATATGTATTCTTATCATTGGAGTTACACAACTTAGGTTGCCAAAATTGAAATATGGTGCGCACTATTTTGGGACGGTTTTACTGAATTTAGTTTCTGCGGCCACTGACCATCATTAATCTATTTTCATTTTGACCAAGCATGTTGACGCCATCCGGGCCTACACTACAACCGAATTTTGCATACCAAGACAATTAGCATCAAAAGATTATGTCTGCCGCCTAGCTTGAAAATGGCATAAGTCTGCAGAGACTAGCAAACATTGAATTTGCAAAAAGTGAAAAATAAATATATCATTGCATTTTGGTTGTTGAAGCAACTCGTGCAACCCAAAGCAAACTTCCTTCGGAACAGATGTTATTGAGGTTCTGTGTATGATTTTTCAACTTGTTCCGAAATTCTTGACTAGGAGATACTTATGAATATGGAACGAAAAGTACGAACGTCTTAAAGCCGTTCTAAGGGAATTTGAAAAAGCTTTCAAGACTTTGCAAATCATCATACTTTGATTGGTCAAAAGGTTTTGCAACGTCGGTAACCATGTTTTCGCTTTTTCATTTGAAAATGTGAGAAATCTAAACATACGCTCCCAAAACAAATTGATATAACCCCACTACTTCACCCATTTGAAGCGCAATGATGTGAGGGATTCTATTTCAAATGTGAAGCTTGCGAAATAAATGGTCATATCGTTTAGAATAAGAAGTGATCTTTTTTTATACAAAGTAAAAGATCCTTTACTTTCGCACGAAATGTGACAGAAGTGAATTTTTAATTTAAATTGAGTTTCTGGCGTTTCAGTGAACACAGACTTCTGGAAATATGGACTCTGAATGGGCTTTCGATCTCAGTCTTAGCAACTCTGAGCCAAAATTCGAAATATAGTGGTAGAATTAGAAACTGAAGGCAAGTCATTTTCATTTTATTGACATGTAAAGTTTGAATGCTATCAAAAAACCCAATTTTTATGTAATTGCCAGATAAATTTTACCACATCTCCTGAGAACCCAAAGGTTGATTTTGCGTCAAAGCTGGCCAATGATTATTTATTAGACAAGATCTTGTGATCCTTTGAAGTGTCAATTTTGAATAAAGTAAATGGATAGATACAGAATACAGAATTTTCCCATCCGTTCGGATCCCATGTCTCTACGTAGATGTTTTCGTACTATTCGCTACCAAGACAGATGGCTGACATAACGTAATGGCAATTCACATATAGAAATTAATCGTCACCTTCATCTGACATCAAGAGACAATGAGTTCGAGAAAAAATGAAATGAAAAAGAAATTTGTCTCCAGGTGAGAAAACTAATAGATGAAATATACCTTTTTTGTTTTCATCAGCCAAATTGAAGATTATCAGTAGAAGTTGGAAAAATAGAAAAAAGGTAATTCTGGTCAAAATAGTTGTTTTTAAGTCACGTAAATCCGAAAAAATACGAAGTCTAAAAAGGTGACCATAGTTTTTTTATCTGTTTGAATATTTAAGTATAAGTGTGGTATTTAAGGAATCAATAGCTTGGTTGATATCTTTGACGATCTTCTTGCTCTTTGGGCTCATTGCAATCCCAGATCTTTGCCCTTGGTCTGGATTTGTTGCATGGGGATCCGTTGTTCTTGGATGAAGTTCTCCTTTAATCAACGGTTTGAGGATGGACTGCGAAAGGCTCAGCCATTTCCCTGGGCCTCTTGTCGATCTTCATCAGGCCTTTAGTTCTGGTTCTGACATTAATACAGCTCTCACTTGCATTTTAGAACATTGTTTTAATGGCAAACGATGGGAGGGTTACCACCTGCCTTCAGATTGAAATTAGATCATTTGCAGTATGACATTGCTGTAAGTGTATGACGCTACTGTATGTGCTCAACACTTCCTCTCAATGAAAGCTTGAGGTTGTATGTCAAACAAATCTTTGAGTGAGGACGAACATTGCCCGGAATTCTTTTACACGCACCCTGTATTTCTGTTAAATTTTCCCTAAACTTGACCAAAATCTTTCAACTTCCCCGAAAATCCTGGGTTTTAGGTTATTTCATGATTAAAATTCATGAAATATTTTTTTTTTGCCCCAAATTGACCAAAATAGTTGAAAACTTAATTTAACCTAAAAAAAATATCTTTTTCGACCCCTAATTATCAGATTTAAAAAGCAGTTGCACCGCTCCGTTAACCTAAAAGAAAAGTCTAAGTTTCCTCGTTAGCGAAAAATGTTACCTCTGTTAATTCAAGATTAACGTTTAACGCTCTGACGCCGCCATTGCATTGGATTCCTGACGATAACTTGCGTCAATGGTTTGGTTAGATTGTTCAATTTGCTGCCCTCAAATATTCGTAGGGCTTATGTAGGCGTTGATCCAGTAGCAGGATTTAAATCAGACTTGGACAAGTTTTTGACTAAAATTCCGGATCAACCTTGTGTTCAAGGATTAGCCAGATCAGCCAACTCTAATTCGTTGGTCGATCAAATAGTATATATAAATAAAAGTCAAGTAAAATGAATAATCTTCTCGTCTCGAACTGCTGGGATTCCAATCCCGGTAGCGGTAAGGAAGTCCGCAAAAAAATGTCATTTTACATTGATGACCAAAACCATGAAGGGTTTGGTCATGTTTTGATTAAAAGTATCCAGAGTAGAATCTCCAAATTACAAATAGAATATGATTCTTTTTCAGACACATACGTTTCCTTATAACTTCACGACCTGAGGTTAAAACAGACGACAAATAGATTATATTAACAAACTACCGACGTTACGAAGGGTATTTACGAAAACTTATAACGATTTCAAATTCCTTCAAAGTGTTGTACAAAGAGGCTTTAAGAGTATTAATGAAATGAGAAAAAAATCACTGAGATTAGTATGACATCCCTCAGCTCAATATTTCAACTCAGGGCGCTCATTAAAACAAGCGTTAATTTGAAGTCAACTGTTCAAACGGCTTTACCCATATTAGTTACTTTGCTGGATGAAGTATCATTCGATTTTATTAACTTCATTATCAGAAGATTAGATTATCAACATGATTTATCAACAAGCCCCACATTTCTTGCCAACTTGAGTTCGTATCAAGTGTCAACGATTCAAGAGTCCATACAATCTTGCCTTTTAATCTTGGCTCTTGGTTCTTCGGCGGTCTCTTGATGGCAATAACGTCATTCTCATCAATTAAGCTATACGGAATATTTCAAGTGCTTCATCAAGGTAGAACTAAAGTAATTAATTAACCGGATTCCAAGCGACGGGAAATGAATTATCATAAGCGAATGAATGATGAATCGTGCAATGGTGCATGTACCTCGGGTAAAACTTTGGTTAAGCCTCTTCCGTTAGACAAAGACAATATTGAGGATGAGAGTGATGATGATCCTCTTTTTTCGTCATCATCCGCCACCACAACTCTCACTTTCCCAGTAAAAGACTGAGAAAACGGAAATGAAGAAATTAGTTGTTCAGCTCGCTTAAAGCGCACAGTCAACCAAAAGTTCAGCTCCGACAAAAATATAGGGCCCTGCTGAGCAATGCTTTGCTAAATTCTGAATAAATCACGACATACAAACAAAATGGGCAGCAAGTGACGTTGGTCAAACACTTAATTCACACTAATTGTCAAGTAAATGGGACAAATAGGGCTCGATCTTTCAAGAACGCAAACCCCGTTGCTCTTCCCAGCAACAAATTTCGGTGAGAGAACTATACTATTATTGTGCTTCAGACAGTGCCCACTTTAAAACAGTTTCTCCGTCGCTGAAATCGCTGGAACAAATTCAACTGAGTCGATCTCATACCATGGAAGGGAGCACAGAGAACTCTCAATGTCGAGCAGAAATTCGCCTCATTCGTCAATGTTGAATAATTGGAGGGCCTTTCCGACAATCTTTTGGGGCGCTGAAAAGATCGATGGAAAACTCAACACAAACTCTACCTTCCTCTATTCTTCATTCGTGTCGAGGGTAGATCAAATCAACTGTGTCCGGACATTTTGCATTGCACACCTTTAAATTCCTCAAGTTGTCTTAGCGAAACAAGAAGGTTGTGCTGGAAGAGCTGCAGATATCGCGATTTTAACAGGAGCATCTAGGAAGAATTCAAAATGAATTCTCCTGTCCGAGTGGTAACTTGTCTCTTGTATGCTTTCATTACTTTTTGTGGAGTGAACGCGGAAGGCGACGATTTCAAGCCGATTCCACCCAAAGCTGGATCATGGGTGGGGCCAACAACAGGGGAAGTATGGCCAAACCCGCAAATTCGATTTCGACAGAACAGCTTTTTCGTGCTTCAAGTGGATCAATTCGAATTCAAGGTTAGAATCCATATAAACCAGTTTTAAATATCAATTATTTCACTCTTTCAAATGCCACCAACGGTGGCATATGTATATACTAGAATTAGCAACTTGAAGGTGAGTGAACCCATTAAAGGTATTGGTTAAGCATTTTAACTTTCAGGTTGATCAAAGAACTGAATCAAAAGGTTTTTTCCCACAAAGCACGAGACATAGCAGACACAGAATGAATGAGTTAGTCCTCTCGTTGTAATCAATTACCAAGAGGGCTAGCTCATTCTTTCGTGTAGAGTTGTGCGTAGAGTGTGCCTTTAGAGGGTTCATAACTTTTGACTCTGTCATTTGATTGAGCTGAAAATTGAAATTCACCATCGTGGTAGCGACCTGAGATCAGTCTCGTTTGAAACAGAATGCAATCAAGTGAATTGTACTTCAAGTCAATTCTCGGCCCTAGCATCTATGTCCATATTCCAGTGGTTCATGTTCATCCCTTACTGTTTTCGCAACAACTTGGCAGTCAATAGGAATTATCCAATTAAGCACAATTTGTCATTTGATTGAGCTGAAAATTGAAATTCACCATCGTGGTAGCGACCTGAGATCAGTCTCGTTTGAAACAGAACGCAATCAAGTTAATTGTACTTCAAGTCAATTCTCGGCCCTAGCATCTATGTCCATATTCCAGTGGTTCATGTTCATCCCTTACTGTTTTCGCAACAACTTGGCAGTCAATAGGAATTATCCAATTAAGCACAATTTGTTCTTTGTTTACGTTTGGGAAATTGCGTTGGAAGTGAGTAAAACTATGACGCGCAATCTATGTAGATGAGATTAAAAACGCTTGATAACTCGAGAAAAAATTCTTGATTTTTTAGTTAAACAACGCAGCTGCTTCTAGCGATATCGTGAACGAATCCGTGGTTCGTTTTAAGGACCGCATGTTTCCTGGCCAAGCCCAACGGGCTCGAGAAGCTCGCCAAACTCGTTTTCGGTTCCAGCCTCCGTTAAATGGTCGCGAGTCCACAGAATTCAGTTACAATGTCGGTCAACTCGATACTATTCACGTGATTCTTGAATCTGCTTGTGGAAACTGCGAAAAATATCCTTACATGGGGATGAACGAAACTTGTGAGTGTTTTTGGGGTTGGTGGGGGATCATTACATATTGCAAGACCCTATCTCTTGATAGATGAAATTGTGCTGAACCCTGATTCTTCCGAGGAACAATTCGTGGTTTCATCCAGCGTTTGGGGTTTGCTCAGAGGATTGGAAAGCATTTCCCAGATGGTGTACATTTCTCCCGAAAACAATTATTCCGTAAGCACATAAATAGTAATAATAACCTTTGAGCATCCATTAGGTACGGCTTGATAAGAAACTTATCCCACTCTCTAGTATCAAATCAATGTCACCCGAGTGATCGACTTTCCACGGTTTCCTCATCGAGGTTTCATGCTGGACACTGCCCGCCATTACTTATCCATGAATACTATCCTTCAAACATTGGATTTGATGGAAATGAACAAACTCAACGTGTTGCATTGGCATATTGTGGATACCGAGAGCTTCCCTTACCAAAGTACGACGTTTCCGGATCTGAGGTAGAGGGAGAGCATCAATCACAATAGAAATTAGCTCGAGTTCCAAGATCTTTGAATAATGAATCTTTGTTCTATGAAGGATTTTAGAAGCTTTGTATTTCTTTTGTAGTGCCAAGGGAGCATATGACCCTTACACCCATGTTTACTCTCAAGAGGATGTGAGACTGATCATTGAAAGTGCTCGTGTTCGTGGCATTCGAGTGATGGTTGAATTCGACACCCCCGGACACACCCAATCGTGGGAAAAGGGACAACCCGGCCTTTTAACCGAGTGTTACGACCCAACCACAGAACGACCAAATGGACGATATGGTCCCATGGACCCCACCAAAAATGAAGTGTTCGAGTTCTTGACAGAATTGTACCAAGAAATTTCCGAGGTGTTTCCCGAAGAGTATATTCATATCGGAGGCGATGAAGTTTCCACTAATTGTTGGTAATACAATCCGTTGAATGATATCCTTAACCAAAGACTTTTACCCTATCCTTGATCGTTGCTTTGAAGGAGAAGCAATCCTTTCGTCAATGACTTTATGAATCAATGGAACATAACGGGGGATTACAAGCGATTGGAATCTTATTTTATCGAGACGCTCCTCGTTATCGTGGACAAACTGCCAAGAAATAATATTCCAGTGGGTGAGTTTGGCTTATTACCAAAATCCTTAAGGGAATGCGTGGTATTAAATCAAATTGAAATTTGCAGTATGGCAAGAGGTTTTCGATAACGGCGATAACATTTCTCCTGAAACGGTGGTTCAAGTGTGGAAAAACTGGGGGATCGGATGGCGGAATCGAATGCAGGCGGTGAGCTACTGTAAAACTAAACTTCCGAAGATGGGCGGATCAGGTGACGAAAGCAGAGTTTTGGCAATCGAATAAGAAACATTTCTTTCCATTTAGATCACGACTGCAGGCCAACCGGCTATTCTCTCAGCCCCATATTATTTGAACTACATCAAGTACGGCTCGGACTGGGTTGAAATGTACGAAGAAGATCCCCACGACTTTGCAGGAACGGAAGAAGACAAACAATTGGTTTTAGGTGGAGAGGTAAGAACATGTATTTCGGTCTCAATAACTAAAAATGGTATTTCTTAAAAAGGTCGGTTTTGAAACCCTGGATCCTAATAGGCCATAACGGCTTCATACCTACATACCATGCGTGACAATTGAATGCAACTTTTACTGACAAATGGCGTCTGGATGATTGCCAATGGTAGTCTTTATTTCGAATGTTGGCCAGCTCAAACGATATGGGGACTCCTATCTAACAAGAATTAATCCATTCAGTTTTATAATTTGTCAATGGTGCAGGTCTAATGCTGAAACAAGGTCCAATGGCAGAACATTAATGACAAATGTTACCTCAAAAATTTGGGGCGTAGAAAACTAGCAAAAATTCTGGACTCGATTTCCTTGCTTTACAATTTTCATTCATTGAAAAATTTCAGATAAATCAACGGATTAAAATTTTGCGAGGAAAAAGAAATTGTAAAGAAACGACTTGAGGGAACAAGTACTCTTTGATTTCAGTTGCATCACTTAACAAAACCTCTTGCTTGTCATTTTAATCATCTTTAAGACTTAATTCTTAAAAAATAGTTATTTATCTCCTAGATTAAATAATCTTACTACTAATCAGTTTATCTGCAGAAGACGTACTCATCTTTAAATCATATTCTTTTTTTTTGTACCACTTTCAGACTTGCATTTGGGCGGAGTTCGTGAACTCGATCAATTTGATCCCGAGGGCGTGGCCTCGTGCCAGTGCCGTTGCAGAGCGATTGTGGTCCAGCCGCGATACCAGAAATATTAGCGAGGCCTCATCGCGATTACAAGAGCACGAATGTCGTATGCTGGGTCGGGGATATCCGGTTTCTCCCGTGGTTGGCGCCGGATTCTGTAGTGTGAAGTGGAATTAAGAACGACGAACTCGTTATCTTTTTATTAGTTACAAAAAAAGTACAATAAAGCTACTTTATCAACAGTGTAGCCAGTCCATGTGGTGTTTGGGTCTGCATGGTGGAGGACAAACATCTCGATATGGTTTGGCATGTCCGAACATTTGAGCTCCGATAAAGTTGTAAGGTTCCATTGGGCGGGAAGTCGGGAATGGCCGCACAGAATGTACCCTGAATAGTCCGCAATGAAAGCTGTCATGAGCCATGGCCACATCTAAATTTAAAAAAAAAGTGGACTTGCATTGGTGAATGTCTGGTCAGGATTTGATTAAACAACCACCTTTAATAGCCGGGAACAAAGCTTCAGTCAAAATGAATTGATCAAAGACTTTGTCCTGCGCGTGATCACGGAATTTATTGGAGGCAGTTAGCATTTTCCTCAAAAGAGTGGTCATTCCTATTCTGTCTATGGATGGCTTGCCACCCCACATTCCCGCTTGAAATGAAAATGTACGATAAGTATGCTTCAATTGACAAACCATATTTGTGTGATCTGTGAGATGTTGATACCTAGTATTGCGGCTCGGTGGTTCCGATGATCCCGCAAAATATGAAATTGCTCTTGAGATTCATGGAACTCGGCCAACGCGGCAGTCTCTCTATCAGAGGGGCGAGAATCCAGATCACGGACATGGAAGACATCCACCAAAGGATCTCCCATTGGAAGGAATCGCCACAGAGTCCCCGGATGCTCTGCAGAGAGAGAGAGCGCAGTCTACTTTTATCAAAGACATGGCAAATGAAATGATCTTGCATACCTTCGATTTGTTCATAGTGGGGAATGTTTCCCACATAACAAAGGTCAACATGGGAGTGGTTACACTTGAGATCACACAAGAATCTCATCTCTTTTTCATCAAATCCAACTTGATTATGATATAGCCTCATTATCCAATCGGACCCGTAGTAAACGGGTAGTAGTTCCGCATTATCCCAAGCCCCCTGAGCAATGAGGTTGAGTTAGATAATAGTCTGCATTGAAAACGCCTGCCAAGATCCGACTAAAACCACTAACCTGGCTGTACCAATTAGGTTGGCCATCGTCTCCGAAATACTCGCCGAATAAGGCAAAGGAGATCACTTTTTGACCAAGGCCCCTGGCTTTGGCCCTTTTGCTACAAGTCGAGTCCGGCAAGTTTTTGGGATAGGCCTCTATGATGGGTGAATCACAATGACATATTCGCAAAATATCTGGATCCTCTTCACTCTGGTAAATCACTGGCGAAATCGACACGGAATATAACTTGGTTAATTTGTAATATCCGATGCCTAGTAAAAATAGGAGAAGAATTGGAACCCGACGAAGTGATCGGGCCATGGTGGATATCACACATGTTCAAAACGACGACACATTTCTATTCAAATAAAGGCCTTTTCATCTTTTCAAGACAGGTAAGTAGCGGTAGTACAGAGTGCTAGGAACAAATAATAGCAGAGATAACGTTGCGCACAGGCGCTCGAATTGAAGGCATGGCTGCGACTTGTCGGAACTGGCATTTTATTCATCTTCGGAATTGGCTAATGGTCAAATCGTGGACGAGAGGCCAAGCATGGGTTGGTATATTTTCGGCCTAGTTGTCATCGGTAGATAGGACAAAAATGGTCGTACGAATGAGAATTGCCCGCGGCCACTCAAGTGGCCCAGGTTCAATGTGAAAGATCTGGAACTCTCCAGGTGTGTTCAATTGTAATACATTCATTAATCAAGACGGGGTCGGGATGTTTAGGGCGGAATGGTTCGGCTAGTTAAGGGAGGGGAGAAGGGGTGGGGCAAAAAATGACATACACACTATCATACACGTTTATGAGATGAGGAAACTCGAGCCCACGAGCTCGATATTCTCCAGAAGCACTCGGATCCTTCCAGACATCAACAAATTCGGTCGTTCCACTCGTATAATTTCCGCAGAAATAGTCTTACAATATACTTTGTACATGGCAGTCAGGCAGAGAGGGTGTCACACCAGGGGGGGGGGTTTACTGCTTCTTGGTGCCTTCCCCCTTCTTTCCGATCAGGGATTTGTGAATGTGAGGAATCACACCCCCTCCAGCGATGGTGGCCTTGATCAGCGTGTCCAACTCCTCGTCACCGCGGATGGCCAACTGCAAATGTCGGGGCGTGATACGCTTCACCTTCAAATCCTTGGAGGCGTTCCCCGCCAACTCCAACACCTGTAAAATAAATCAGCCCTCTTCACTCACGCGTTCTTCTAACCCTCTCAATCATGTCCAATAGCTAACACGAAGGCGCCACATTTCAAAGCTTCTCTTCAGCCACTTCGATCGTGGATCTCACCTCAGCCGTCAGGTACTCGAGAATAGCGGCCGAGTAGACCGCCGCCGTGGCACCCACTCGGCCGTGGGAAGTGGTGCGGTTCTTCAAATGCCGATGGATACGTCCCACGGGGAATTGGAGACCGGCCCGAGCTGACCGGGACACGGCCTTGGCCTTAGCCTTGCCGGAGTCTTTGCCTGCTTTACCTCCAGCCATTGCGTCAACTGGCGGGAACCTGGATCAATCGGGGATCTTCACGAACAAGAACTAGAACACACAACATGGAAACGCCGCTATTAACATCACGCCCATCATCACAAGGAAACCCCAGACGCCAACGGTTGGT
>NC_081446.1:5266751-5329418 GCF_007210705.1 Tigriopus californicus
ATCACGCCCATCATCACAAGGAAACCCCAGACGCCAACGGTTGGTTTACGCGCGCATTTTGACAGCCCATCATTCCCGTCCCATTTTCACCCCATTCTCGCTCTAGCTCGGCCGCTCAACCCCCATCCAGGCCAAGGCCAGAGAACGGGCCGTCCCATGGCGGGGTCAGAAATCCGGATCGGCCTCGATCACGGTCAGGCCGAGCCCGTGAAAAAGGGGGCCGGGACCGGCCTGAAAAATCGGCAGCTTACCTAGCTCTGAAGTCAAGCGACAGGAGCGAGACACAGAGAAGAGAGAGAGAGAAGAGAGAGCGAGCTTCCAAACGACGCCGTGGAAATGCGACAACTGAATCCACGATCGTGACCAGACACGACCGTTGGCGGGGGCGCGGGCGCGCTTAGAAGGAGCAGGGTGGCTCGCGAGCAGGAAAAATTTGAGCGGCCTGAGGTGAGGCTAATTCACACCTCGATTTCATCAAGCATATCCAGCGACAACGCCAAGATCGATCGACCGAGAGGTCAATATGGAGGGTTAAGGCTTTATTAGATTCATGGTCGCTTAATGTTGCTCAGGATAAGCGTTGTATTCGAGAGACGTTTGAGAGACCAACCACTCGATAACCATGGTCTTGGTGGATTCATCATCTGGCAAATACATGCTCTTTTTCTGATGAAGCTTCCACTTGTGCCAAATTGAAACTCAAAAGATCTGCCAAGACAGGGTCATACTCGATAGGTTAATCATAAACAACGTGGACGGTTTGGCCACCCTTAAAGTATCAAAGCTAAATGAGGGCCGCGCTTTTCCCTGGATGACGCCGATGTCGCTCCTAGCTGACAAGCAACTGGCTGGCCTGAAAAGGCGGCTCCAAGCAGGCCAGAACCGGGTGGTGAATCCCCAGATTTCGGGGCTTCGTCGAGGACCCCAAGTACTTCTTGCGCCAGGGGGGGAAGCGGGACCGAAAACGGGGCTGATAGTCCAAGCGAATGTGTCGAAGGAATGGGAGGGAAATGATGGCCAAGGCACAAAATTGGTGCTGAGGGCGGAGGATTTTCCCTTCTACTCGTGTTTGAAAGGAATGATGATGCCTGACAAAAATGCGCTCAAACTTCTCCAACTTCGGGTCAAATGAGAAATGACGCTCGGTGGAGACTGTGGTAGAAGTGGTATTGATATTGAAAATGCTTGAGCGCCATCTATCAATTCATCTTGGGCGAAACCTGTGACCGGTCTTTGGAAAGCAAATATGATAAAGTAGCAAAGGCAAACTCTGGCAATTGGTGTAAATTCTTAAAATAAAAAAATCATTATTTGCGACTTATGGTCATGTCCAACTGTATATGAAAAAATTGGAAAAAAATATGTGAAACTTAAACAGGAACGAACGGGGCAACAAAAAATTTCAAACCGCTTGAAATAGACGATTGAAAATTGTGATATTACAGATGACTTACTGATGACTAGATTAGTTTCAATATACATGACAGAAATGAAGAGGGAGTTAGCATAGAGTACACAGACAATCTGTTAGAGGTAGGTGATGAAAATCTTGGTTATTGTACAGAAGAGGATGGGCCAGATTGAACAGATCTTTTTCAGCTCCTGCCTGTCACGGCATTTGACAGGGAACCGGACAAAGATTTCTTATTTACCCAAGGGAGATACATTTTGCTTTTTTCTTGTTCCTTAGATAGATCAGACCATTTGGAGGTTTTGAAATTAGGCATAGACCTCTGAAAATTATGGACGTATTTCGATGACCAAGACTAGTCATCAGGGCTGCACCATTGGTCATGCCATGTTGTGGGATCATCCTGTCCATAGCTTTCTTGAAGCTCAAGAAAACGCCATTGTCAACATACATACCTGGCAGCCCTAATATCTTGACTAACAAATAGTACCGAAGTTTCTACAGTCAGCCGAAAGGTAATTGTGGCTGAATTGGCTTTTTGTTATGACTAGCCTTGGTCGAGGTACGTCCATAATTTTCAGTGGATTATGATTTAGGTTAGCAGTTATGCTTAAGAGTATTCAAGAATTTTCAGAGGGTGGCTGAAAATTTGTATATGGAATGAAGTTTTTCAAATTGGATGCAGATTCTCCATATTTGGAAGGGTGCACTTGGCTGAAATATGAAAATCAAATAATGCGAAGAAGAAACCATGGTTGAATGAAAACAATAAAAATGATGCCAAATTATACTCCCAACTGTTGACTTTGTTTTCACATTAGGCAGTAAAGCTCAACCTTTGAAACCCTGACAAAGTTAGTCCATTTCTGTCGAAGGGACATGTTTCCGCAAAAAGCACAATTAGTCATCCTTGGAAAGTGATACTTTGTCAAAGATGTGGACTCCAAATAGATTTGTACCTCCTCTATTGACAAAGTAAAGCAAGCTCAACAATCTCAAAATATGTTTATGGTTAACATCTAAATATGTCTGATTTTGCAGCAGAAACGGAGAGTTATTGTAAACTCACTACAAACTCTATTTCATTTATTTTGATTAGTAATTGTAATCAATTACAGTTTACAGCATGTTATGGACGTATTTTCAGGTACAGGGGGCAAATTACTTTCTAATGTACTATGATTGCCATATTTAGATTAAAAACGGTGGAGATTTCAATTGGCTCTTAAGAAGCGGAAAGTAGCACCATCTAAGAACTGAACATCATGCATCCTCTTGGTAGAGAGCTAAATAATTATCAAACACCTCAAGAAAAAGCCTTGGCTGACAAGACTGTTGCTTACTCTGGTATGCCTTTGGGCACTCTCTTTCTTTCCCTTTTCCACAACACAAAACAGGAGTTGGGTGAGACTGGCAGTTCAAATGCAGAAGCAGAGCTAGTTTGGCTTTAGGCTATCAAGACATGTTTAAATGATAATACTTGCAACGCACAATCAATAAATGCATTCTTGTAATGTAAAAACTTCTCCACAGTACCAATAAGAATATGTTGGTGGCTTCACTTTTCCAAAAGAAGACCGTATTTCAATGACATTCAAAGACAAACATTTTTTTTTTGAAGTTATGCTCTAGAGGGCTCACTTTATGCTCTCAACCTCTGCTAGGGGCATCCTTGTTTTTGTTGTGATTGATATTATCGGAAAAACAAATTGAGAAATCTCGCCGATCAGGGAAACTTTAACCAGAAGATTGGACCGACATTTTTAGAACATAAGGCATCTTGAAAATATGGAGTGATGAGGGAAAACGTTGAACATTTTCTTGATCTCCTTCCTGACAACCAGGCAACTTCTTGAGAAAAGGGATAGGTAGATCGGACCATTCTGAAATGTCAAAGAAAATAAGGCTACACTTTTCAAGCGAGGAACGCAACTGCCGCCCAAGGGATCCATCTTAGTATTTCACAATATGTATTATGACCGAGGCCTTTTTTGACGCTATATTCATGGCAATACTTTTGACCATATCAAAGCATTGTTTCAATATTTGTGTTCGTAGTTTTGGCATTCCGGAAAAAGAGGGTTTGAAGTGTTTGTGGAATATATATTAAAGCCTCAATTTAAAAAGACATATCTTTCATATTCATATCCTAAAAATAAAGTTTAAATCTGCTCGCTAACCATGGACATTGACGCGGCGAGGCTGATTCAAGTTGACTGAGTTGAGCCGGTTGAGCCCCTAAAAATGATAATACATTCTTCTATCCGGCATGAGATCATTTTTCAAACTAAAAATATAAATATTGTCCGTCTCGGCAGCCCTGAAATTGCCTCCTAGGGTTTGTTTTGTTTTGTCATCGCTTCAGTTCCAACTTTGAAACGCGAAACCTTCAGAACAGCTTGAAAACCTCAATATCAAATCTGGGAGTACTCTCGCTTGGTTAGTGTGGGATTCATTCGATTCCTAAACATTTTAAAGAATCGGGGGTGGTGATCAGGCTCAAGCAATGAATATGTTGCACCGTGATGAGACATGGGGTGGGAAATGGCGATTGTGATTGTGAACAGTCTATATTTTTGGAAGCTGATTTCGCCCCCTCAATCTGAAAGATATGTTCGACTATGTGCTTTGCCGGACCAAGGGCTAGACTAGGTTTTAGAATTTTGGTTTTGCTACTAAGGCCTTTCATTAGATTCTTGAATAACGATTAGCCCGTTCAATGGCAAGGCATTAGATAAAGCTATTCATGTCTTTGGCTGGAACTGAACACGAAAAGCTTTTATAGGCTGGAAACATCCAATGGGCATTCTGTATCTTTCCAAATTCGACGTTTTGTCATTTTTGCCGTTCATCTTATCCAAAATGGGCAATAGATAGGATCGAAAGATCAGGCCCAATGAAGTCAATTGGCCGGATTTGGGCCCATAAAGTAGTGGATATTCAAAATTGTGCACATGAAATGGAAATCTTCGACCTTCTCTCGGTCAGTCACCTAAGGCTTTAGCGATATAATTGGAACGAACTACTTCTCAATTCCATCTCAAATGAGGAACTGACCTGTCATGGCCACGATCTACATTTCTTATTTTATGAATATAATAAGAAAAGGAGGAAGCCGTTTCTTTGACGGAAGACCCGTGCCTCAACATTTCATGTTTCGAATCTGTCGCCGGAATTCCACATGTTTGATTCAGTTCCACATTTTCAGTTCTCACTCTCATCCCGCGTTCGCGATGGTGGTGTTGACCCGTTTGGGTCCGCCCGAAGCGGGCATCCGCCACACCCAGCCCCTCATCACAGTTTACGTCAATGAACGTCCTTTGGGCGTGGGCACGCTGTACATCTCCGAGGCTCGGGTCTCATGGGTGGGTCCGTCGGAGCAAGGCTTCTCATTGGAATACCCGCACGTCTCCTTACACGCCATCTCCAAGGACCTGAGTCAATTCCCGGCCGAATGTTTGTACTTGATTATCGATGTCCGACTTGTAGACTCGGAGGGTACGCCCAATTCCACGCCCAACGGGTCGGACGACGACGACGATGAGGGCCAATCGGACCAGGGTATGACCGAGATCCGATTTGTGCCCGAAGATAAAACCGCCTTGGAACCGATGTTTCGAGCCATGTCCGCGTGTCAAGCGTTACATCCGGATCCGGCGGACATTTCGGATTTGGAAGAAGAAGATGAGGCGGAGTATGATGAGAATGGAACGGAGGAGACGGAAGAGGGCGCATTCGAGGATGCTGATGAAGATGAGCCCAATGGTTTAAGTCAGGAACCGATGGATCAATGATTCTCTTTTTTT
This sequence comes from Tigriopus californicus, assembly GCF_007210705.1. Taxonomy (NCBI): domain Eukaryota; kingdom Metazoa; phylum Arthropoda; class Copepoda; order Harpacticoida; family Harpacticidae; genus Tigriopus; species Tigriopus californicus. The sequence continues at coordinate 5,271,969 of NC_081446.1, forward strand.
TCACTTATCGACGTACAATATATCAAAATTGACATATAATTATTCTCCAGTTGATATATATATATATATATATATTATTTGGGGCCGAGTGATGGGCTTTGATATTCAAATCCACCTCGCTTTTGGCTTCGGCATGTACACATAGCATCTCGGAACCTCGCAATCCAGGATTATCTTCGATATCGACCTTTGAATGAAGGGAAAAGAAGAGCCTTCCATTGTTTTGAGTGTGTTGCCGTGTTACATAATCCGGACGTTGTGGAACCTGTTCCACGTTCAATCTTGAGCTTTTGGCGACACGAATACGTTCAGTGTCGATCTTAGATCCTGCTCGATCATGAACTCGGATTATGAGTATCGGTTGAACCCTCACAATGTGTTAGCTCAAGGATGGTTCTTGACCACCCCGTTGGTGATCACTTCCATCAAAGTGTTTTTGACCTTGGCTACGGGATTCCTGATCATTCAAGTATTCCGGTGGAATCGATTGGCCAAGGCCAAAAATCCCTTTGCTCAAGATGATCGTCATCAACGTCGACCCTATCTCGTCGATCAAAAGAAACGGGACCAGATTATCAAGCAGAGCTTTCATCCCGATCAGGTTCCCACGGAGTTGGATGCCATTGTGATTGGAAGTGGAATCGGAGGGTTGTCGACGGCCGCCATTCTGGCTAAAGCTGGACGCAAAGTTCTAGTTCTGGAGCAACATGATCAGGCTGGAGGATCATGCCATACTTACTTGGAGAAGGGATACGAATTTGATGTGGGGATTCATTACATAGGGAATGTCGGGAAGCAGACATTCTTCAAGACATTGGTTGATCAAGTCTCAGAAGGTCAAATTGAGTGGGCTCCCCTGGAAGATGCCTTTGATGTCGTCTCCATTGGTTATGGGGATAATAATCGGAAGTATCCCGTGCTTTCGGGCAAGACGCAATGGCAAAACAGTTTAAAGGAAGCCTTTCCCGGTGACTCCAAGGCCATCGACCAGTTCTTCAAGCTCCTGCAAGAAGCCTCTGGTAGTTCCATGGTTCTGGGTGCACTCAAAATCTTACCATTGTGGCTGGTGAAGATCGTGATAAGCACTGGATTGATCCATTTGTTCACGACAATGTGGAGAGGTCAATTCAAAAAATCCACTCAAGACATCATCCAGGGGTTGACCGACAATCCAGATCTTCAGACGATCTTTTGCTACTGTTGGCCGGATTACGGCACACGGCCAAGTTCCAGCCACTTTATGATGCAAGCATTGTTGAACAATCACTTTATGAACGGAGCCCACTACCCGGTGGGTGGGGCCTCGGAAATTGCATTAAATATCATCCCTGTGATAGAGAGAACGGGTGGGAAAGTCTTGGTTCGAGCCCCGGTTCAGGAGATTCTTTACAACGGAAGAAAAGCCATGGGGGTCAAAGTGAAGAAAGGCAGTTAAACTTACCAGATCGAAGCTCCCATCGTGATATCCGCCGCCGGGGTGATGAGTACATTCCAGAGGCTGCTGCCCGAACCCGTTGCTCAGCAGTCTTATTTCCACAAACTGATCCGGTCGCAAACTATCAAACCCGGTGTGGCGGCCATGAGCGTCTTCTTGGGTCTGAATGCGTCCAATGAAGACCTAGGATTGAAACGGGAAAACGTGTGGGCCTTTGCTTCCAATGACTCCGAGAAAGAGTTCGTCAACTACCTCGAGTCCGATCGAGAAGCCATCATGAGCAAAGACTTGCCCATGATATTCATCTCCTTTCCGAGTGCCAAGGACCCCCAATGGAGCGTTCATCCTGGACGTGAAAACAAAAGCACATGTGCCATTATCTCGTTTGCAAATTGGAGGTGGTACAAACAATTCGAGCCCACGGCTCACAAGAAGCGCGGGGACCAATACGAAGAGCTCAAGAGTGCGGTGGGCAATAACATGATTGAGCAAGCTTGCCGTCTCTACCCTCAGATCAAGCATCACATTGACTATGTGGAGGTGGGTACTCCGGTAACGAACCAGTTTTACTTGGGATGCTCCCAGGGGGAAATCTATGGCTTGGATCACGATCTGGCCAGACAAGAACCCATGACCAACGCACTACTTCGACCGGAGACGGATATCCCAGGGCTGTACTTATCCGGGCAAGACGTGATGACCTGTGGATTTGGAGGAGCTCTCTTTGGAGGTCTATTGTGTGCCGGATCCGTTTTGGGGCGAAATTTGGTCAGTGATCTGACTCGGCTTCACAAGGTCATCAAGAAAACCGACCAGACTAAAGTGGAATAATGAGATTGGTTTTTGACTCGTTTGTTCGCATTTTTGGTACTTGCTCATTGAGAAGAAACGGCAGAAATGATTTTTATGTAAGGAGACAAACCAATGTTGGAATTTATCGCGCATTTCGTTAGACATGCCGTTATTGTCGTTACAGTTGTCGGCTTGATGATTGTTTGAAACACTCACGTTAAAACTTAAACTTTACTGCATTTTTCCATCCCCTATTCAATTCAATTCCCATGCCGACGCGAAACCTGCTCTAAACTCAACGAACGAATATGTTTCTGTTAAAACCCCAATTCCCATGCCGTCAATGCTGCGTACTTTACAAATTCAAATCCACTTGAAATGAAAGGAAATGTCCCAAGTATTCGTTGTCCCCACTTTTTGTTTCTCGACAGCAATATCTAATGCCAAGAATTCTTTCATCTCGGAGGATCAAGGTTTCAACGAATCCAGCAGTTTCTAGTGTAATGTGAAAACGCTCTTTCCTTCAGAAATGCATACAAATTGACTTTGTCTTGGAGGGGGCTTAAAGCTACCCAGCCCAACAATGGGTGAAAATGGTTAGCACTTGGTGGTTAGCTGGTTATGCTGAATAGACATAAGAGACGATAACCAGATAGGGATAACCAGAGTAGAAACATTTTCAAAGCACCTACGACAACCTCAAAATCAATGAATTTACCGATGAGCTCTAAGAATTGGTCAATTAGGGAAATGACGCCTTAAGAGGTTATTCAAGACTCCAGGATACTGAAGATAATCTTCACTGTATTCAAAGGATCCAAAGTACTGAACGGGAACAGCTATTTTGCATGAACCCTCAGCAGGGCGTTCCAAAAACACTTTTCTTCCCATTGAAGTTTTAACAGAAAAGTACGCAGCATTGACGGCCGAGAGAGTCAAGGACACCGATGTGCAACTATTGTTGATCTCATTTTCAATCATAATGATCCAAAATTCACAAACATTCCACAAAACGAAGCGAACCTATCTGTACCATTGGCAATTTGGGGACCTTTTGAAAGGATTCAACAAAATTCAGGGCACTCTAGGGAGCAGCTTTATTTTATCTGAGTACCCAAATAGAAGAAAGCTGCTCCGGCTATGAGATACTAATGATCATTGTAGTTAAACGAATGGTTGACCAAACTTGTCAATGGTTCCCACAGATCAAGGAACGAAATCTATCATATCAAGATTGGTTTCTCTTTCACCAAACAGAGTTTCGTTTCTCATGGAGAGAGCTACGGACTAAACCATGACCTAGATTGTTTCACTCCTAAGACAATCGATCAACTTCATCCAGAAACCACCATTCATGGACTATATTTAGGCGGTCAGGATGTGATGCTTTGGCGCTTAAAAGGAGCTCTACTTGAAAGAGCTCTGTGTTTGCTCAGTTTTAAGGGAGAAACATTATGACCGACATCGGAGAACTCAACTCAGAAATAATAATTACTCATAGAAAAATTGAATTGAAATTTAAGTGCTTTGTGTTGTAGATAAATTATGTACGCTTGAGAGCATCAAAATCAAACGTTTTCTCATCGGAAGCTATAAAATCTTCAGTCATTACTTTTTGGGATTGGCCTAAATCTTGGGTCTCGGCTTTTCACCTCCCAATTCCGAACTTCGTAAGAGGTGTGCGCCGCACAATACATAATGAGAAGTAGAAAAGGCGTTCCCAGGGGAAATGAGGTCCATGCACGTTCCATAAGATGTTTGCCGTTTTGAACTCCCATAAAAAAGAACATGTTGCTCAATATGGAGATGAGGAATAAAGGTCCGCCCAAGACACAATAGAATCTTCGCCGTCCTCGAGGGCTCAATGTGGAACGCTGGAATTGTGAGAAGACCAATTACATACGAGACATTTTTTTGAAACCTATTTTGACTGCACTCACTTCAAATCGCTGATAAGAGGGCAATGATCCAATGGCTTTGGCCAATGCCTCGACAGTGAGGCCCAAGAAATTGAGGACGCTCCAAATGAGGACGTGTTCTTGAATCCCATGCCAAATATAAATAAATGCAAAAGTGCAAAAAGATGCAGACAGTTTGGCAACCAAGCCAGGACGGTCGTGGATCAAGACGGCATAGAAGTATCTGCAAAACAGAATACCCCATTATTTGCAGACAACATCATTGCAGAGGGAAAATATTAGCCAAAACTACTTGTGTATAAACTTGTAGAGTCCATTATCAAAATATCGCCACATATCTGAATACAAATGAATTCGTGCGATGCACTTGGGCTGAGAGGGGGCCTCAATATCATCAGCCGTCAGGAAGGCCCTGGGAAATCCGTAGAACACCAAATACTTCATGTAAAAGAAATGCCCCATAGCATATGCAACTCCAGACAATGTCCAAAGATCCAGCTTCAGAAATGTTCCCAAATCGTATTGAATGGCGGAGAAGTAGAAGAAATGCAGCACGAAGTTATTAAACATCAACCAGCCTAAATATCTGGCACATTCTGCAAAGAAACCTCTCAGTCGGCGCCATGTCCATTCGCGATATTGGGACGTGATCTGGAACATAGGCAATATCATTGAGACGATCAGATTGCAGAAGTCAAATATTCTCGAGTCTCTTACGCCTTGGTAAAATGTATCATAGTTAATAATAGGTCCTCCCAACCCCACGGGTAAATAGAAGCAATATGCCAACATATTGACAAGGCCATGCAGATGAGATGACTCCCAAGGGACGTGTCCCCACAAGTGATCTAGACAAAAGGACAGACATCGGGCATTGAACCAAGCATAGGTGACGGATCCAATGTAACGCTCTTTGTAATCCGAGGCATCAAAGGAGACCGATCTGAGCGCAGTCAGAGGCCAATGATCAATCAAACCGATGCAGATCATTGAAAGCAAGTAGATCAACCTGGAGTCCCTCAACTGTAAGCACCCGTACATGATCACGGGTTGAAAGAATAAGAATTGCAGTCCACGGACACCAATCATTCGCGATGTCCAATTAACGCTTAAAATCACATAAAACGTTGGTAAGAACTGGAAGAAAGGAAATGATTGGCCTTAATAAGTCGCAAAGACATCGCCTCTAGGATATCATGGCTTATTCGCTGAAGTCAATCAATTTCAGGTCCTTCTAGTTTTTATAAGCTATTACTTACCTCTTTGCGATATTTCTTCAATATCTGGGATCCGATTATGTGAACCGCTAACCAAGGGAGTGAGAAAATCAAGATCTCCGAGAACACAAACCATTCTGAGTCCGAAGTGTCTTTCTTCCATTGGGATATGCCAAACCATCCCACTTCCAAATCGTTATTCTGAGCCAAAACGCGGCTATATTCTGCAATGCACGGAACAAAGAGAGTGAAAATAAGCATTTAACAATTCCAGCAGACATATGTTGTGCCATTAAACTGACCTCTAGAGGCTAAAAAGACATGATAGAGTGAATACAAGATGCCCAACGTCCAAGAAGCCGTTAGAATCGAAATCTCCCAAGTAGCCAAGGAAGGTTGGATCAATTTGGCCAGGCTGGAAGCCCGCTTCTCATCCTGAGATTTCAGGACCGAATCCGAGCCCATCGTGATCTCAATTAACACATGAAAGGCTTCATTGATAAATCAAAACTCCTGGTATTCGGGGATGGAGATTCATTGATACCTTTGGTCGACGTGGTAGAGATGAATAGTAGCAGAACTGGCCTGTTTTCATGTCAAATCAGCGGAACTGCAGAACTTAGTCAAAATAAACCTCAACATAGGTCTACCTTGGTGTTGTATAATGAACCCAAACTAATCAAAGCTAACCTGACGTTAAACGATATTAAACACCATTGATATCAATATCTCAACCCTATATGAACTGCCCAAATGGGGGTGCTAACTAATTGCTGGCTAATGATGGAGAAGTCAGGCGAGACCGGCGATCTTGTCGATAATTCTACGGAAGGTAAGATTCCAATCGAGTAGAACCTCAACATTCTTCTGATCATGAACCAACTCGGCGACATTGACGCATGGAACGTGACCGGACCAATGGAAAACGATTGGTCTCAAGCGTCTCAAGCTTCAGATAAGCGAACAATAGAGAGTCACCAGTCGAGGCCAAGTTTTCACATTGCTCATGGCCAGGTACGTACATTCCCAGACATGCATGTTTTAGGCTTCGAAACGTGAGAATGAGCGACAACAAGAATTGGTTTGGAGAGGCTCAATATCAAACTCATTCAATGTCCAGTTACGTCATCCAAAGTCTCGAGGGTTTTTGGAAAAATGGCCGTTTCATAATGACCCCCATGGCTCTGGCTCATAGCAATACAGAGTGAGAGAGGAGGGAGGGAAGCGGTGCGAAATAACGGTAATTTCACCTTTATCATTGAAAAATGAATCGATCAAACATTCGAATCAAAATTTCATGCGTTAATACCTGAACCTTAGTCATATGTTAAGGTTCTCTACAAACCAAACTGATTAAAATTTTAGGGGTACAGACAGGAATCTAGCAAATCTGATTTTGAGCTCTCAAAAAGGTTTGATGATTAGCGTTCATGGAAACACAAGCAGAATTTTTTTTTGTTCATATCACGAGATGGTCTATTTAGCAATCTGGCATTGGTCTTCCCATAACAATTTGTTTAGCTGTCAGAGAGACATATTTGATCGAAAAGTAAACCATCTAGTTGCTCTTGTTCCTAAGTCACGTTTTTTCACTGCATTTCTTGTCAATAACGAAAAGTTCTCCATTATTCAAATTTCCTTAAATGTTAGGAAGTTACATAAGTGCAAATGTGAAAACTCTGACATTGCTCCATAAAATCTGATTTCGCCAACTCTTTACGTTTTGCATAACAATACAACTAATGCAAAAAATCTTAACCCATTATTCAAAACTAAACTGTGTTCAGCCAGATACAATGAGGATGCTAGCACGTACTGTGTACAAGGCAAAGAACTTGTCAAAGTTGCGATCCTGGTTTGTTATTTCTAAATCACGAAGCGCATTTTTCCAACTGATTTGACTTTAGAGCAAAAAAAACTTTACAACTTACTTTGAAGTGGCCGTCAAAAATAATTATTCACAGCTATTCAATATAAGTTTTTTAGCACGTTTGGCTGTTCCTTCAAAAGAAATTGCATGTAAATCGTTAAGAAAAATGTTATCTTATATTTGAGTTTGAATTGTTTAGCTTTCACCAAAAAGTTTTAACTCAAATTCATAATCAGGGCTAACCATATTCGTCAACTCTGATTCGTTGCTGAATCAAATAGTATATGAAATAAAAGCCTAATGAAATATAAAAGTTTGTTATCTCGAACTGCTGGTTATTACTTTACCAGTAGCGGTTAAAGAAATATGCAAAAAAGGTACAGGGTTTCTCCATGACGAAAAAATCGACTAGCTTTCTGAGGAATGTCAGTTTTCTTTAAAGCAATATTGAAATTTATTTAAAACACAATCAAGATGAAGCAAAAAATGAGATTTACCGAACAAGTATGATGCAAAATGCAAGGCATTTGCAAATACCTTAAATTGCAAGTTCTGTAATATCTCATTTGCGGATAATTGTGCAAGTTAGCTATTTAGACGCGGGCGTGCTTTTGAGTGGACGGCAGATTCCTAAAAAAATTGCTACATAATCTCTTTTAAAGGAACACCCAAATGTACTCTCAATGATTATTTAAAATGCTTTTTGGGTATGTTCTGAATTTAAGACTGTTAGCATTACATGGACTATGAAAAGGCATTGCATATTTCTTTGCTCTCTAGCTCACTCAAACAATTTGAAAAAATATGTTTGACGTTTTCAAAACACCAAAACTGGCTTCAAAAGTTCTTAGATCTGGAAATTGACTCTTTTATCTTTATTTTGCAAAGGTATCACAATATAGAAGGCAAGGGGAATGACAATCTTACTCTTGAATCAAGTTTAAATTGTCGCAATCAAAACAGCCAGATACTAGTTAAAAGATTGACGGATGTTCAAAAACTACCTTTTTTTAATGAATACCAATAGCAATTTAGGTTTTCAACAAGTGATAAGTTCGGCCTCAAGTACCTTTAAAAACGGTTGGAGTCCTGATTGACTGTGTTCCAAAAGAAGAGGGAAATGGAGTGGCGCAGTTGAATAACGCGTCGCACCCGAGTTAGCCATGCTCTGTTTAATGGATTCGATCCCAGGTCTCGCCTAACCGATCTTTCTAATGGACATTCACACCTCGAATGGCGGCCTACCGTTGGAACCAAGATCTTGGGCAATTTCATCATCAATTATCGATTAACAGCATGTAATGTCCTTTGAGATGTATTCTCGCACATAAACAATTAAAAAAAAGAACAATTGAAAAGAGGTAGGACTTCACCCGTCTGCTCAGCCACCGATATATTCACAGCGTGTAACAAATCAATGATTTGTGCTGTTATGGTTCTGTCCGAAAAATGCGACAGGTGTCTTTAAGCAAAAGCCAATTCATGAGATGATTACATTATTAACAAATATGCATCTTGTTGACAAGCTTATTAAACACCATCTGATGACATTTTTGTGGAGTGCTTCCAGATAACTTAAGAAAAAAAACCACCAAAATATTGGTGAAAGGTGCGAGAAAAAACGCAAGGTCGACAAAAATGGTCATGTAATCCTAATTACACCAATTTTACCTTAAACTCACATCAATTTAGATAAATCTTTTGCATTGTTGAGTTCTATTTTAGAACAATGGTTTTTATATTATTCAGAGACTACATAGGCCCTCTACCCTATTTTCAAGTTTGCCTCAAAAATGTGTACGCGTGTTACAAATACCAATGTCCAATGTGCCTTGTGATTATAAGAGCAAGTAATTTCTTGCAAAAACGAGAAAGTTGTAGTTTCTTCACATTTTTTCATACTTTCGAAGGGCCATGGCCATGTAAGCTCGAAACGCCAGTCACAATTTCAAATATATGTTAAAAAGGGAAAATTTTTAGCCAAAGATGGCTCTTATCTTTGGAGATGGGAGTTATGAGTTCTTTTTTTTAATGTGAAGAAAAAATGGGAATGTGACTGACTCCGTTCTTTAACGAAGCGATAACAATGTAGTTGAAACCAGTTTCAACGAAGGAGGGTAGGCATTCAAACTGGAACTTCAGTAAGCAAAAGATATATTTGACGGTTTCAATTCAATTCCTATCAAAGCCTTGGGTTAATGCTTCCATTGTTTTGCTGTTATGGCAGAGAATTTTGAGCACAGATCCTCATCCCTCGTGCTTTAAACCCTCAGACTTTCCCAAGTTAGGACCAAGTCATGAATCATTACAAATTGACACCTCAAACAGACAAACCAATGGCCTACACAGAATGTGTCTCGAATTCAAGATGAAAGACTGGCATATCACAGGAACAATCAATTCCTTTCGGCCATAGGAGGAGATTGGTTTTAGACACCTTTATTTTTAAGACATTTTGAATTCTTTAGGGGATCAAATTGTCGTCCTTTTCAAGAGCTAGATCAATTTCCTAGGATCTTCCGAAGTAACAGACTTTATGCAAGGCTCTTATATTGACCTCGAAACAATCTTATCAGCGATTGTAGCCTACTTGTTCCAAATGATGCTTCTTTTTTGCTTCATAAAGGGTAACGTGAAATATTTGGAATGAAAATAAATCATGGCGGATTGTGATGCCCGTGAATGCAATTAAAAAAATATTGGGGATGCGTTTTCAAACATGAAATTTATTTGGCACCAAAATATATATATTTTTGAAACATGAAGAGGCAAACTACTTAAAGTTGATATTGAACAAATCTATATTGTACTGTTGGTTTTTGAAGATTACACACGAACATGTTCCACCTAACACATCCAGTTTACATCGTCAATTTCAAATGCGATGAATGTTACGCCGCCCAGGGTTCAAGGAAAATTTGATTCATATGGTAAAACAGAAGGTGCACAACCGATTGGTTCTCCGACCACAGGTGGTCACAAACATAAGAATTCATGATATTCATCTGCGCACAAAGGATCTCCGTTTGAGGGATGATGAACAACTGATGGCGTGCTTGTCTAGCGATCGACCCAACTGACCTGAACAGACATGACATGAATGGTGGGTGGGTGGTACGAGGTGAATGAATTTTGGTAAGGAAGGCAATTTCCCTTCCTTCAACGACAAAGGAGACGACGACGACCACATTGAACCACGAGAAACACATGCATAGGCTCAAAAAGTAGTAAGATGAATATACGATTAACATTGATGGTGATGACGACGTAAAGAAGTCATAAGGAGGTTCACATTGACGGGCCTTCATTGCTCGGCGAGAATGAATGTTTGTTTGTTTTCTTCCCCAAGTGGAATTATCATTTTTGTTTTCAATTGGCGCCGTCACGCTTTTTTTCTGACTAGTAGAGACTTGGCGCCATAACGTCACGATTTTCAGGAAAGTGTCCCACGGAAAAGGAAGGCCATGTCACTCCTGCAGATGAATTGTTTCGTCGAGGGCACTTTTCCTTGATCCAAATCTAGTCCAATAATACGGGATGTCAAAAACAATGAGCAATATGTAACTCTGCACATTCATTATTTGTTGAACAGCACATCAATTCAAAATGAGACGAGGATGAAATTGCGATTTTCACTTCTGCTCGGATCGTACGGTGGTAGTAAAAGTACTACTACTACTAGTAGTAGTAGTAGTAGTAGTAGTTGCTGTTGGTGTGTGGTGTGTCTTCTTTCAATCTTGAAGGATGCGAAGGAATCCGTTCGACAGGAGAAGAAGAAGAAAGACACGCAGAAGATGAAGAAGACGACGAAAACGACGATAAAGAAGCACTTACGAAGAAGATTTAGAAGAAAAAGACGAAGATGACGAAACAAGAAGCCAGTTTAAACCTCGGTGAGGTCATTTATCATGGCTTGTTTATTTCCCTCATTCATGGGACTGCTACTCGGACTGTTGTAATAGGTGGAACGATGGCCGTTTTTGAGGGATCGGCTGCCTCCAGGTTGAATGGAAACCAGAGTGGAACCATTGCCATTGACCATATCCGATCGCGAGGTTCGTCTGGACCACTCTGCGCCGGGAATCGACATATAATCTCGGATGCCCAATGTCCGGCAAAGCTCGCGTCGGAACGTGTGACCCACCAGACAATACACGATGAAGTTGACCGAGGAGTTGAGGATCATCATAAAGTGGGACACGTAGGGCAGGGCCTGGCCCCAAGCCTCGGGAAGCCATGGGCGATCGGGAGCACATTGAATGATTTTCTCCACATTGGAGAACTCGTACACATCCAAGAAGATACGGCATGCATGACAAATGAAGAAGACAAACACGATGCAGAGCAGAATGAAACAGAGATTGATCTCGCGGCGTTGGCGCTTGGTTGAGCCGAAGCGTTGCACTTTACTTGAGAACAAGTCGATGATGATCCGAGTATTCAGAAACAGTAACATGGTCACGGGAATGATGGCGGTGGAGAACAAACGTGTCCACATGATGTAGCCCCGGACGTAGTTCTCGTTGTAACGGAGTTGGGAGGACTTCAAGAACGGGATGTCCGTCCCATTGACGGTTTCAATTTCCAGCTCCACCTCCATGAATTTGGGCACGTTCAGAGCAAACGCGATCACCACCACCGGCACGATGTAAAACCAAGCCTTGCGAGAATGTGGCGGCAACATCGGATGGCAAAGGCCCAGGTAGCGCTCGATCGAGATGGCCAACGTCATGAATATCGTCCCCGTTACCGCCACATGCGACAATGGGTAAATCAAATGCGGAAACAGATATGTGTAGATGTCGGACTGGGCTTGGAAGGCTCTGAATGTGTAGCTCACGCCACCGCAGATGATGTACAAAATATCAAAGCAAGCCAAGGCCAGAAGGAGCTGATGGAAGACGTCTCTTAGTTTGGGTCTGGAGAGCACCACCAGGGCCATTAAATTCCCAACGAATCCTCCCAGGCCAATGATCACTAATAAGACCCCGTCGCACCAGAACTGGTATTGGGTCACATCCGCTCTGGTCCCACAGTCAAGGTCGGGATCAATGGAGGGCCACGATGTACTCGACACCGACAAAGTGGTGTCTACAATCGTCAGATCTTCCGTGGAGGTTGTCATGATGGATGGATGGATGGATGGATGGAGGCACTGAGCTTTAAGTGTTGTCCTTCGTTAGTCCACGTCGTTTTTTGGACCTTTTTTGCTTCCCCGCAGATCTCGAGTAGGATCTCGACACCCAAAAAGATAAACTGTGTTGTCTCTTGTGGGGAAATGGGAAAATTCACACGATGCTTTCAAGCGTAGCCTTTCAAGCCATGACTTGATTGGAAGAGAAATCTACACAACACCTTGGTCCAAAACGGCCGATGGGAGGAAATGTCAAAGACATGAAGTATCGGAACGTATTAAACCTTTTTTCCTCCCGCCAAACAGTGAGCAATGGGTAAAGACAAAACACTTGATTTACCTTCACGTTTCTAAGTCGAGAATTGGTGAAGGTTTTTCCCCGTCGCCGTCGCTTGCTTGCATGTAAGTGTCTTGCCTGACTTTCCAACGATCGGAACGGAACTGTTGTGGCAACAAAATGTCTGGAACGAACGGAACGCAATCCCCTCGCGATCAGAGCTATTTTGAAAAATTCTCGTCGGGATGGGCTTAGCTTTAGTCCAGAGCTATTCTTCCGTTCGCACCTTGTCGGCTCTTGGCTTTTAATTCTTTGGTCTGATTTGGAAAGTCAGACAATGCGAAAATATGATTTCCCCCACCTTCGTCTCAAATGCCGAAAATAGTGAACTCGAAGTATGGGAGAGAGAGAGAGAGAAAGAGGGGAGGGGGAAGAGAGAGAGAGCGAGTAAAAGCTTCACTGTCAAAGTGGATTGTCGGGTAAGTGATGATGGTCAGCCGACTCCTGGAATGAATCCGGGCTCGGCGAAATGAAGATGAGCTTTGGAATGTGCGAATGTCTGCCTCAAACTTGTTGACTTTGCACGTGAAGTCTTGCAAAAAGTGAATCCATCTTACTAGAAGGTGTCGGGAGTACTCGCGTTTTTCCTCTCCATCACTCGAATGTTTGTTCCCATTTTGACTTCGTTTGCGTTTTTCGCACAGACTCCCTTTCTTGACTTGGTCGATCGGGTGTTAGGCAATCACTTAATAACAGAACCAGGCAGACCAGGTTTCAGGTTCGTAAGGTTCGTAACTACGCACTCACGATGTCCATCCAAAGGAGTGGACGGAGGACGTGTGACCGAACAACGACTGCTCCACCTTCGACGGCGAAGAACGACAACAACAACGACAACAACGACGACGACAGTCAGGCTAAGTAGGGGAGGAGGAAAGAGGACCACCACAGCTTCTCTTGGTGGTCATTCCAAAGCCTCGAGGCAATCCTAGACTTCTTCGGCCCAAGAACTCGTCATTGCGAGTGTTGTTGGTGAGATTTTTCAAAGCGATCTCACCGCTCTCATCATCCGAGAATGAAGCATTTGCCGGTCACCACCAAGTCTAAGTAGTAGCAGAACTACCACTACTACTAGTACTAATACTACTACTACCTTACTTGTTCTATCCACATGATTCCTCCTCGCCGTCCTCCACTTCCACTTCACAACGTGCACATTATTCTCTCGTTGAACAAGTCCAGATTCGTACATGGCGTGTGCAAAGAGCGTTGAGCTACGTGTATCTACACTAGTAGGTATTCCTGCTCGAATCCTCCTCTCTTTCTCTCCCTACCAAAAAGGCATCATCGTCCAAGTATCAATGCCCAAGAATAGGCATACTCAGGACAAGTTGGTCGACTAATACGGTCCAAACGCTCTACATAAAGCCGGTCTATTGTAGTACTTCTTGTCACCATCTCAATAGTGCACCATTGATCGGGGTAGTGATCATAATCATATAGATAACCAGACTGTCAGTTTGCTCATCATTCATCAAACAGTAATGATCCGGCACTATTGCTGGCAAATAAGGCAAACCTTCGCAATTTCTCAGTAGTCGAGAAAAAGCCCTAGGAAAAATGCAAACACGTAGCTGCTCTTCTCCAGTGATCAGGTATGATTTATCTCTAGCTCTAAGGGTGCCTGCCCGTTCAATTGGCAGGTGAAGGTGGGCCTAATTTGCCTTTTGCTGCACCAGAGGTTTTGGCGGAGACCCACCTATTGTTTTGGAAGATAGACGTATACAAAAAACCAACGTTCGGCCTCAATTTTGATCATTTTGCCTATCTTAACGGTTGCCGGGTCAGGCAAAAATGCAGCAATGGGGAGAAGATTGCTTAACTTTGTTTGAAGAATGGGGTCCACGTCTTTGGCATTTTCTATCAACAGTGAGAAGCTGAGGCGGATCGTGTTCACGTTGTGTTCCACTTATCGCTCGGTTTTATAACCCAAAAACGAGTATTCGACATCAAAGCTAACATTCCAATGCAGTTTATACCAGATGACCTGGTAGGTTTGTAGGCTTTCGCTTGCACGAAAGCTACAAATATTAGACCATGCAATATAAAATATCGAAGATAAAGCCAACCCTAACTAGAAGGATCGATGTGCGAGAGCTCACTGGTCTTATTTACTCCTCTTGGGCTTGTACGTGTCTATGACTTTGAAGAACAAGTTTTGAGTCACTTGATGCTTGACAAAATCCTGAGTTATTTTGAATCAGTAAGTGTCGATTCCGCATGAGCAATGACATCGATAAAACGAATTTTGAAACTTGGCCCGTCTAAAGATTAAATGCTTTGTCTCGCCCACTTGCAGAGAGATTTATGGCTGCTTTCAAACGATCAAGTGTTGAAGGAAACAAATTAGAGTGGAAGTTTTTGGAAGAAAAACCTCATTCTAATCAGCTGATTGTGTTCCAGTTATTTATGCGCCCATTGGGCGAAGAATCGAAAATCAGATAGTCTTCTTATAGTCTCTCCAATAGGATTTCTTATCCTAAACAGAGTTTGAGTGGTCCCGACCAAACTTGGACAAAGTACGTCCTCCCACTCACCGCATGAGTTCTCGCGACACGGAAAGCTTAAATAATGTAAGTGGGAACGTTAAACACCATTCAGGGAATTTCAAACTGGGTTGTTTGTAAGATCATTACCGTTGTTGTTTAGATACTCATTCAAACCATGAACACTTGGAATATGGACTAGGAGGTTGAGGCTGAGAGTAAGCAACGCCGATTCGAAGCCATCCATTGTGTTCTTCTTCAAATCGGACTGAACCCAGGTCGCTTCAGTTTTGCATTTTAAGTTTCAGCTTACTTGAATGACTGAGTCAAAAATTATGCCCTCTCAAAAGGCTGCTAAATGAAAACATAAAATGATGAGTTTGCTCACTTCTGGCCATTGATTGTCAGAAGAGGGCCATTCATTCATTCATTCTACGTAGAGCTATGTAATGAGCTTTGAGAGGGTCACGTTTTTGACCGATTCGTTTGATCAAGCTGAAAATTGAAACATGTGATTTTAACAACCTGGAGCGCGTTTCAGTTGAAAAATGATGCAATCGTTTCATTCGATTTCGAACTGTAAATTTTCAACCTTCGCCTACCTGTCCATATTCTAAGGGGTTCATATGAGTCCAAACAAACTCTTCTCCCCTTTGAATAGCATTTATTATTTTGCAATTATTTGCTGTATTTTTTATCATCACCTAATGTCTGAATTCATATCCCAAGTGAAAGAAGATTATTTTAATGGAAAGAATGTGTTACAAATTTGAAGGACGAAAAAGTTATGGATCACTATTTTCTCAATTATCTGTCAAACCTCAAACAAGTTATCTCTGCTTGTATCACAAAGTTGAGGTCAAATTTCAAGATGTTGAGTCTTCCACGAGAGACCATCTTTGCCACCCCTCTTAACAATGCTCATGAGTCGGTAAAGTGAGTGCAAAGGTACTAATCCTCTACTTTGGCTTTAGGAGAGTGCATAATTTAACCGGCACTAGCTGAAAAGCGCTTGATAAATGTGACAATCGTTAGGATTCTTAGTTCATACAAGGGTGTGTTACTCAATAGGGAAGAAGATACTAATTCACCCAGCCAACTTATGTAACACCACCATCTAGAACCTCATAATCACTTGCCATCTAGATTTTCATTATGGACTCACCGAACCCGCATTTTTAGGAATCGACTAAACGACTGAGAATTAGCTGAATAGGCAGCTTTGTTTTCTTCCAGCCAAGTCAACTCTGTTTACTAACACAGCCACCCCATGATGCGTCGGTCGATTATGCCCATATCTTGAAAGAACTGAGACAATTCATCGAACAACTACTCTAATCCTCTCTATGAAAAAGAAACACCAGCCTTGGTAACACAAGTCATTCGAGATGAAATCAAAATTCAGAAAAGTCACTCGACCCGTCATCGGAAAGCATTCAATGCGGGTCGACCTCGTTGAGAAAGACAGCTACGATTTATAGCTTTCCAATTCACCACCACATTGACAGCACCCACGTACACATTTCCTTTTGTTCTCAGTTTAGACTGACCAAAATGGTCTGTCATATGGCTTTGTCCATGATTTTTACGTTACCCTCAAAAATCAGGTCTGCATTGCTTGACAACAGGCATTGGCCTTTTCCATTGCGAGGCTGAACCCATGGCGGTCTTCCCATTTGAGCATCTGACTAATTGATCAATTCATCTTGTCAACGAAGCGTTGTTTGTTAAAACAATTCACAAATCTGAATCTGCCTTCCAATTCTTGCCTTGCCAATTTGAAATAGCTTCGACGATCGACTATGTCGGCTAGGGCACGTGTTGACTTAATACATACGCTTGTCTATTTTCTCGGCCTTATTTTCTCACGAACCTCGTTCTGTTGCCGTTTGTCATTTACCATGCGTTCAAACATTGTGAGTAAGAAAACATGTGACAGAAAAAGTAGCAGGGCAGTAGTTCACCCAATTTGAAAATGTCAACGATTTAGAGCAGAGACATTTGCTCTTGTCAAGACCTGGTACATACGAAGCTATCAGATTGTTCATGCAGTACCCCTTATTGAAGATGCCCCACGCTGAGTTCACTACGTAGACCATGCCTGTTCAAAGACTGAGTCGGGAAGTGAGCAGATCCCCAAGGTTACAATTCGCTTCCACTTTCATAACCTTTACTTGACTAGTACCATGCGGTTGGATTGGATATATATCGATGGCGATACACGTGGTGTACGTACAAACTAGCAAGTCTTTCTCCACCCACCCCCTCGATGAGATCAGGAATTCGTATATGGAAATGGCCTCATAAGCCGAGCATGCCTCCATAAATTAGAACTCCAATCAAGTTGTCAATTTGGAATTTCGTTGACCTCACAGGGATCGTTTGACTCGGGGATATATTCTACATTTCTTTCATCCATTTCTGAGCATACGATAACAACTCGAGAACGAGAAAAGCATTGGCTTTCCTAAACAAAACTTGTGCCCTCTGTGTTCTAGGTCTATTTCATGGCCAGCTCCAGGAATTAAGGTAAGTGATCATGTTGGAACCATATCAAAACGCTATCTTCATTGAGGAAGATAGCAATGTGATTTGAGCCAATTGCCCTTTGACAGTGAAGGGCTGTGGAGATATTTATAGTTCGAATGGAACACATTTTGGGTGGGACTCTCCATCCTGGACGAAATGGAATGAAACATCACCCAAAAGGCTCACTCACACAAGTACGAATGAATACACAACTAATCCTGACGATGATATTCATAATGCTTTCAAAGCCTTCTCTGTCTTTGCAATGCTCTTGGGACACACCGCGACCCTTGATCATTTCAACTTTCGTTGTTCCCGTTCTTCCACCATTGTAATGTATTGATGCTTTACAAGAAACACAAAACCAGTTCGATTAGCGGGACAATGTTAAATACTCTAAACCTTACATAACATTTTTCCCCCCCAATATCGCTCGTGCTTATTTTGAAGTACAGAGGTAACGTGACGAGCGGCCTTATCAATCTTTCTGTTGATTTTGCAGTAATTAGGTTGATTTAACGGTAATGGAGACTCGTCCAATCGGATGAGCTACTTCCAGGACCGATGGGAAATTGATCTAATGCACATAGAGACAAGTAAAGCATGGTTACATCAACAACACGGACAGTGATACGACAACATACCTCGATAGTTGGTTTTAGGGCTGTGCAGAAACATTGAGATGACTCGCAACAGTTTCTGAGAGACTCGAGCCTTTTCAAACCGAGTCTTTTACGGGTCATTTCAACAAATTGTGGATGCATGTTCTTGTGCCAATCATAATTTTTTTAACAAATTGATTCTATCGTTGATTCTTTTCCTTCAATCCATGGTATTTCTGGTGCACAAAAGCTCATTTTTTCAATCAAAATTAGCATTTTCAACCCGAGACTACCTGCACCAAAAATAAAAGAGAGTTGCGGCTCATCTATTCTTTACTCGAGAATTTGTGTCTTAATGCAAAAAAATCTTAAGTCATTCAACCATATTTTGTTCTATTAGGCTCGTAAGACTCGAGTTCAAGTATTTCCTTTTTTTGGCCAAGAATTGGACGCCCTTGCGGCCATTGTTGGATTGTCTACCCAATTCTGAGTTGGCAATCCGTGACATCTGAGGAAAGAACACATTCAAAAGCCAAATTGAGCACATCATATCAGTTCAAAGTGCTAGGATTCGCCTTTTTGTTGCACCAAAATGGAAAGTAATGCTCTCGCAAATTGAACGCTTCATTGGCCTCCCTTTCACTTGTTGGCCTTGATGAGTCAGTGAAACTCATCAAATCTTCCAAAATATGTTTTCGGCCATAAACGCGGAATTATAAAGCTCTCGCTCTCTCTCTCTCTGACTTGCACGCTCGCTCGCTCAAGGTGGGTGCCATAATCATAAATTACATCCCCAAGGATAATTGAAGAACATCTTTTCCCAGCTTTGGACTGTTGCCTCAGGCCATATTTTCAAGTATACGGCTAAGTTGAAGTATTCCGGCCTTCACTCGAAAGGTGACGGGGAAAACTTAGGGAGAAAGGGGGAAAATCAATTAGGAGTCGGGTGGCTTTTTCAATATTATCCTATGCAGATGAGGAAACTTGACTCTAGAAGAGATATATGTAACGTGGGCCTCGGGTGTGGCTCGACAAATATTTCTTGGACAAACTTCATTCGAGGCCCAAAGGCTGTGGAACCCAAAGTACAAAGACCAACAGATTTTCCAATTACACATTATGAGAGTCAGTCAGCCAAGCCAGCCAGATCGATTTGTCTCTAGAAGAACGTGGTCAAAATAATCCAATACTACAAGATCTATCAAGTGGAACAACATCTGGAATTGCGGAATTGCGCATGCTGAGAGACCTTGGTTTTGTCGTTGGCAAACTTGTTCAAGAAATCTTCGCTCTCAGCTTTACCATCGGCAATGTATTTCCAAATATCCGTCTCGTTGCTTTGAAATTTGCACAAGTAAATTGCCCCATAGACAGTGCTAAACGACGTTAGCATTTACGTATGTCTTCGCATATGAGTAGGGGTTGGAAAGACATCAAAAACGATACATTACAGTTTTTTTTGAAGATAATGGAAATTCTAAATGTCACGAAATCATGTATACCTAATTCTCAACTCTCGATGCGAAATAGATCAATCCTTCTTGTTATCAACTGACATGCTCGAATCGTATTTACTTTCTGGTTAGCCAAGAGGTCTCCGCGCTTCAATTGCGTACTGAATATTGTTCAAAAGAGTCCCATTAGGGCTAGAAAGACAGTGGACAACACTCATTCAAGGTTCCCAAATAAAGAAAGTACGAGAAAGAGTACTTTTTAAGAGCATAAAATGCATCACGTTGTGTTATGATGTACAATCGTGCTTTTCAATTCTTATCCATCAAATCTCATGAATTCTAGCACCTTCGTCGCGGCTCTGATTGAAGGACAAGTTCAGTTTTGGCATTGACCATGTACGATCATGTCACGACGTAATAGAGACGAAACGAATCCCGAAAATGACGCAACATAGAAGTAGGTTTTCTTTCTCCGCCTTTCTTGTTCTCCATTTTACTTCTTCCATGGTACTATTCCGACGTCTGACTCGTTCTTGATCCTCTTCATGATGGTGGACTTGACAAGAAAAGCCATACCAGATTCTATTAGACGTTAAAGTGAAGCCAAAGGATTACCCCAAACGAATCCCGCCGATTTTTCTTCAAATGGACCTTCCTTCATTGACTGCCTAATTTTGGTCACCCTTCCGTATGTTGCTTGATTTTACAAAATTCAGTTTCGCTTTCCCACGATTTGTAACCAACCAGAAGCAATTGACGTTTGATTTGGACATAAAAATTGAAGAAAACGCTTCATATCAAATATTTGTTCAAGTCAGGTTCAGTGGAAGTGGTATTTCTGTGATATATACCACATGTCGCGATAGAAAGATCCCTTCAATTATAACCAAGACTAGAGAGACGATTAAGCCAACCTTTGCCATTTATATTCGTGATCCTGTGCAATTAGCCAAAGTCGAAGAAGACCGGCTATAGATAGCTTTTGATGAGGGAAGGAGCCTTATCTGGACGAACCTAATCGGAAGGTGCATTCCATTTGAAAATTGCCAAAGTCATTCGCTTGCTCAATAAAATATTCTTGAAGTAGCATAGAGACAAGATATTGTCGAAGAACACCAAGGTTCAAACCGTTAAACCCAAAAAGTGAAAGGCGTACGCGTACATTTGGAACTGTCGTGCATAACTCAGAGGTTGCGAGCTAATGCCATATCACTTAGCGAAGAGATTGAATTTGTCGTTTGTGGCTAACCAACCCATCCTCAGATGTTAGTGTTTTAGGTACGTTACAATGTTATTTTTATCTCTTTTAGCTAGCCATTCCTTGTCCATTCAAAGTTGAAGCTATAATATCTTCCCCAGGGTGCTTGAAAAGTGTGCGGGGGCTATGAGCTCGAATGAACAAGTCGAGAATGATTCATTTACCTCGTCTCATTTGCCATAACTCATATCATGAAATGGCCATTTGGGCTTTAAAACCTTTTTGGTCATAAACATGCCTTGCAATTGATTCTGGATAGGTTTTTCATAACCCATTTGTGCATGTGAATGTTAGATGCTTAATTGTTGGGACTAAAAAATGAAACAATTAACTATTTCTTTTTTTACTTGGTTTTAATAATGCCTTGGGTATAGAAAATCCCTGTTCGTTATGTTCTAACAATGAGAACCTACTTTTATTTTTAAGAATTGATCTGGTCCTTCCTGGCCGTACATGCAGAATACTTGAATTTGATGTATGTGCATACACTAGCTCGAATACAGGCATCGAATCTAGTTTTCAAGCCTGAAGGGTTCCACTCCCAAAGTTGCTCATTCAAAATGATTGGTTATTTTTAGCCAAATCCTACCGATCCTACAAATCCATCAGATCTTACCTTTCATTGAACGTAAGAGCGTTCCTTTACACATTTTTTTCAGTTCCTCACGTTATATTAATGGGTTATAAACATGAAAAGGCGCCAAAATTTTGAACATGTTTCATTATGGTATTACTAGCAATAAGAATCAATTTTGTCACTTACGATCGTTCCGACTATAACGAAATTCATCCAATGATAAAGTGGGAAAAGGTTCAACTACTGACGATAACAATAAGTTCCAGGTATAATGTCTGTTCGTGGCTCAATTGTAATGTTTTTGAGACCATGCTTGCATTCTTCTAATATATTCTGGAAATTAGAGCCGTGGCTGCAAATACGTTGCCAATCCTTGGAGGAGAAGGTCAGGATAAGTGAAGAATAAAATTGTCAGACCCAACACACAAGGAAAAGCGCAGTAATGCACGCGATCGTTTCTCAATATTTCATAAATCTGACCAAGCAAAATAAGCACAATGGAAAAATAACCAAACTCGTCGTTGCACAATATCAACATCGATTTGTTCCATTAGACTTAGTCAAGTGCTATTGCACAATAAATGATTCCAAGAGTTACAACTTGCATTGTTGCTCCCTTCAAGTTGTAAGTGTCTGTTTGTTGTTTTTGTTTGAATAATAAAACAATTCTCATTTTTTCTCAGCTTTGTAAGTGGCTTTTCACTTGAATAAAAGTCAAGCAAAATGTATGTTAAAAACATTTGGGTTTAACACCAACAAGTGGCAAACTATGACCACACACTTTTCGGTACCTTTATATAATAATATTTAAATTGTATCAGATTTATATTCAACAACAAACTTAGTGGTCCAGTCCCATCTTTTTTTTCCTTTTGGGAGAGACTAAAAAAGTTGGGACTGTACAGTGTTCAGAGAAGGTACGAAAGGTATCTGATACTGTACGTCTTCAAAAGCATCCGCGACCTGTGTCCCAACCCAGGATTTAGGGTCAATTCTAGTGACCGTAGAGACTTAATGTGCGTATTGAGAGCACCTTCAAGTCCTCGAGAATCCAGGCAATTTCGAACATTAAAGTCCACTTGTCTTCTTTC
The DNA here is from genome assembly GCF_007210705.1 of Tigriopus californicus. NCBI lineage: Eukaryota > Metazoa > Arthropoda > Copepoda > Harpacticoida > Harpacticidae > Tigriopus > Tigriopus californicus. The sequence continues at coordinate 5,294,670 of NC_081446.1, forward strand.
TCGGATTCCGTCATTGTTTAATTTATTTCCCTCTAACATTCGTAGGGTATACGTGGGCCTTGTTGATCCGGTAGCATCTTTCAAGTCAGACTAGGACAAATTTTTAGATAGCATTCCAGATCAACTCTACTTTCAAGGACTAGCTCGGTCTGCCAACTCGAACTCGTTGGTATACCAAATATCATATAAAGATTGAAAGGTAATAAATAGATGAATTATAACCTTTCATTTTAATAGTACTGGGGATTACATTCCCTGTAGCGGTTAGAAAAACAAACAAAAAAAATACCTACTCTGACTTACAGATAATTAAACCAATGGCATTGAAAAGGCTAAGAAGTACTTGGATTTTTACTCTTGAATGCAATCTGGTGAAGGTAAATAGCCCTCCTGAATTTTGTTTTCTTTCTTCCCTCATCTTGATCTTCTTTCTCAATGGAGGTGTGAAAATGTTCTACTTGTTAGGGGAACTTTTCACACTCATTTGCTTCTATGTAACTAAAATAATGGCCGGATCTGACGGTCCCCTATAAAGCAGTTCTCTAACTTCATGTGGAGAATTTTTTATGCATATTAATCTTCCAGAATTTACAAAGTTTTTTTTTGGAGAGTGGATTGTTTTGTTTATGCCAGAGATTGAGGAAAACTAGATTATGTTTACCATTTGGTCTTTTGAGTACTTTTGTTTGTTTCATGGACACGGTGGTATCAATTTATGAGGGAAATGTCCAAGTATAGCTTGGCATTTTTGAGCTCCTAAATTCATAAAAACAACTTTGATTATATTGCTTTATGTGATTCTTGATCAGACTAGAAATGTGCTTGCCCAAAAACATATCAAAAGGTCACATTTTCCAAACCTCATTGTTTTTGGAACTATAAGATGCCATAAAATGGCTAGATTTTCCCTCAAAACTTGATCAGGCATTTTAACCGTCGTGCCTATGTATGCAAAGCAAGAATGTATACAAAACACCGAATGAAACACATTTTCAGGTTTTTGCCTTTCTCTGATAATAGCAAGACAATGCATAATTAAAGAAACTTATGCACAATCCCAAAGCATAAGTCGAGTATAAAAATTTCCCTGCTGGCCATTTTGACCACCGTGCGGAAATTCTGTCCGAATAGAATTTTGGGTATCAATCTTCGTGTCATTTTGTTTGTTAATATCTTTAGGCACTCAAGAATTCACTTTGAGTCGTCCTAATGCAACTTCGGAAATGATGTATTCATACACACATATCCAATAGAAATGATCTCATACGAACATGTGAATAAAGTTATACTGACAAAAGGGACTGAAGTCCCAGTAGCAAGGAAAGCCCATTGATGAATAACCTTTCAAAATTTAAGCTTCACTTAAAAGTAATTCTTGTTGAACTTGATAGTCGGTGCGAAATTAGCCAATTCTTTGGCTGCTTTGGCCGCCCATGGATTCAATCTGGCCGAGCAAGCCACCTGGTAGTATTGTTTATCATTATCATCTTCATACGAAGCTTGGGTCTGGTTCTCTAATCCCAGGGATTTATCCACGCAAAACACAACGAACTGGACACTTTCTCCGATCTCCAAGTCTTGGCACTCGATGACGAATCTGAGGGCCAATGTCTCCAAATCCTCCAGGTCCTTTCGCTTCCTCGTCCGAACTGGCATGGCAAATGCTTGCTTGGTGGTCTCCCAATCATCCAATGAGTAAGTAACTCCCACTGTAATTTTCTGATCCTTTACGTGGCCATTATCCAAGTGCTTGGACCTCAATTTGTTCAAATTGACCCTTATATTGCCAATAATGCAATAGTCAGCAGATATGGTGAGACTCTCGAGCATGACCACTGAATTAGATAATGTTGACCCAAAGCTTGGCTTCTTTCCCGGGTAAACAAAGGTGGGGATCAGTGATTTGGGATTCGAATCCGTGTCTTCGCCAGTCAGCTCACTCTCATCTTCGTCCAAGTCGAGCTCTACATGGCATTTTTGGCCCAAAGTCTCGATCACTTTGATGTGGTCATGCTGACTGAAGGAAACGGATTTACGATGTCGGTTGGGATTCACGATAGGCACACCCACCTCTCCCGAGCTCGAAGTGGGGCGTTTCAATATCCCGGATAAGTCCATGGACAGAGTCTTCGAGTACGCTAGTGGCCGGGGACATGGAAACGACCTTGGAGCTGTTTCATCACTCGAGAACATTCCAAACGGTGCCACAGGCTCAGATTTTCGCCTCAACCGACCCACAAACTTGTGGAACGTCACATCGGAAAGTTTTCTCACATTAGACATGGTCAATCTGGAGGTTGAAGGGCTTTCGTTGAGATTTGCCACGGAGTCAGGATTTGGAACGGAATTATTGTTGACTATGTCTTCGGCTCTGTCCTCGTCCAGATCCTCCTCTTCATTCTCAGAGATGGAACTGGCCATGACCGGGGTCAGAGAAACCATTCCAACTCCCGTTCTTCTCGTGCGTTTGTTTCCCGGGATCGGCTTCGATTCCGTGGTTGGCAACACTTCCTCTTGGGCACCATCCAAAATGGGTAGAGCTTCAGCCATTTTTGCGGTGTCTTCACTTGTTGATCCACCACATCTGAACCATCGTTTTGCCCAATTCACTTGCTGAATAATATTAAGGGGTTTTCGACGTCGTTTGGCGTGAGGTTGAGTCATGATGGCCCGATCAAGATGTCACCTTGTTCACCTCGGAAAGAAACCCTTGGTTTGCCTTAGAATGTAGAATAATGTGCTTTGAGTGCCGATCGGAATCTCGGCTCAAAGGTTGGAATACATGTGCGCCATACGCTTACAAGTTGTAAACTGACACAGGATCCAGAATTTTCTGCGACATTTATCTGTCAGCGAAAATTGAAACATTCATGTTCAGTTATATCCGGTTTTCCCTCAAGCCAAACAACACGACCAGCCTTCTTTAATCAAGATTACCCGCGCACCACAGCCGCTCGATCGAGCACTCAAAAGTCATCCAGAGAAAGTGCCCATGAGCCTTTTACCGCAGGATTCGAGTGGTCTTTATTCATCATCCTCTGTCAAGAGATCCTCTAATTACGTCTCATCGCTCTTTGACGACTCATCGGTGGATTGACGAAGGGAAAAAATATCCTTAGGGGAAGCCGATGGTTAAATAGACGCCAACACATCAATTGAGACGCATTTACTTGTGGAATATTGGGGCTTTTATGAGAGGCAAGATTAAGGTCAAATCAGACTCAGTCTGTGATAGCTGGAGCCATCGCTCAAACCTATTTTCATTGACGTTGATTCGGGAGAAGGCTAGACAACGTTTTGAACTCAGCGTACAAGCAAGCACTCCATTGTCTGTAAATAACGGAGCAGTTCTGTTTGATTTCTTAAGTCTGCGGATACAAGATAGCAAAGAAATCAGTCAGAAAAACTGGGATTACCTTGTGTAAAAAAAAATGACCTGACGGGGTTACTACTCAATAATTTTGATGAGAAATGGACTCCTTTCTAAGTGCTCCAATACAAAGAGCAACCGATTTTTCTAAGGCCTCATACATTGGAAATTTACTCGTTATTCTCGGCTACTTTCCCAAACGATTTAACACAGTAACATACAAAATGTATTCTTTCCTAAGGGTTTCAAGAAGAGAATTCACGAGGAATAACTTTTCCCCAGTCAATTAAGATTGAAAAATCAATTCGACCCTGTGATCTTTTTATGCTGCATTAGGCAAAGATTCGTATTAGCCCTTTCTTTGGGCTCATTGAAGCACTGTTTTCTCTTGGCACGTACAAACAGTACGCTTTTGATTTGAGGGAGTCTCATCGAAAGTCCGAGTTTGCCTCAAATCGAATTGGACCTTGATCTTAGCACTAAGAATAAATACATAAAGGCTATCGCTTTGTTTAGGCATTCCAATTTACGAAGTGGTTAAAACATGTGCTACCCATCCACAAACATAAGAGTACGCAAACATCTCGGATAACTATTGATATTGTTGGATCCAACGTAGCCAAATGATTGGACACTGCCGGATTCAATGAATCAAGTTTTGTCCTTGAAGGGTTCTCATGTTTGCTTGATTCACCTTCTTCCTTTTTAATGTACGTAAGCAGTACTGCATTTAAGTACGTACTGAATGTGTTTTGGATTGTGTTAGAATTTAAAGCTACATTTCCTCCCTAATTTTAGAGCAGACCTGGATGACTTCCTCCACAACATTCCGGACCAATCGATCAGAAAAAGTCAATTCTATTTACGGTTTAGATGTACTTTCGAGTGATTGTAGGTATGCAGATATAGTTACTGTTTGCGACCCGATGGAATCACGGCCCAATTCCTGACCAAATGTACAGACGTGCTGGCTCCAGTATTTGTATACTTAATGCGGCGATCCTTGGAACCATCCGAATTCCCCGATTGCTTGAAAAGTGCACACATTAGTCCGCTTTTTAAAGGTGGAGACCGATCCAATCCATTGTCTTATCGACCAATTTTCCTCATCTGTAAGTGTCCAAAGTCATGGAGAAAATGGTTAAAGCTAAATTGGTTGAATATCTCGATGACGGAGAACTTTTATCTCCACATCAACTGGCTTTAAGACAAACTTTAGCACTATGAACCAGCTTGCAGAGCACTTTGACGACGTTATCGAGAGATTGAAACACAATGATTATGTTGACATTGCTTTTTTAGGTTTGGCTAAGGAATTTGACAAAGTAGAACACGGTCTACTGATGAAAAGATGTTAGACATTGGTGTAACCAGAAATTTGTTTATCTGGATGAAAGTATTTTTACGGGAGGACACAATTAGTAAAGGTAGAAGGTGCTCAAAGTAAGCCACAAAGAGTCGAGTCAGGTGAACCTCAAGGCTCAATCATGGGACCTATTTTATTTATTGTATTTTTCCCGTCTTTTCAACTTGCCCTTGACTTCCTCCATCTCGTGTTTTGCGTACGATGCTAAAATAGGCTGTGGTAGGAATAAAAAAAAATTCTCAGAGTTACAAGCAGACCTCGGTAAAGTATATGAATGGGTGGCAAAGAACAACATGACGTTAAATGAAGACAAGATTCAACTCATGGCTTTTGGTTATGATCAGGGTAATCGGCCGTCATATTTGGTTAGTACCAACAAAGAAATTGAAGTGGTCAGTAGTGCTAAGGGTTTGGGAATCATTGTCCAAAACGACAAAAAATTCACCGAGCACATTCAACTAAAAATGATCAAGGCGTTTCAAACCTGCAGTTGGGTGTACCCTACGTTTGAATCAAGGGACTGAGTGACAATGATGACCCTGTTCAAGACCTTAGTTCAACCGCATTAAGAGTATGAATTACCAATTTGGGCGTCTATGGACTTGAAACATCTTCAAAAAAGTTGAAAAAGGGATAGACCAAAATCACGCGGGATCTACAGCATTCAACGTAGGTATGAACGTTACCTTATCATTTACGCGTTTAAATGCAATTACGGTCTGTGCCCAAATCCAGGTATTGGCACAACATGCAGTAAGAGGAGAGGCATTAAATGTAGCTTAAATGTTGACATGAGCTCTACAGACCATACGCTAGTCAAGAGAATATAAAAGGTATTATTTGTAGTAAATCGTGCTTCGAGACTCCATATCCTTCTACCTTTAGACTTAAGGCGACGATTAAAACAATGGACCCCGCCCTCTCATTCAAAACCCATTTTGATCAGTATTTGTCCAAAATCCTTGACCAACCCTATGTCCACGGACTTCTTAGACCGGCTAATCGTTGATAGATCAAACATTTTATTCTTCTGTTCGACCATTTCTTGTTATGCCTTGTTTATATACGTGTACATTCAGACATGACAGTTTATACATTGAATAACATTCTTTGTATCGGTTACAAAATCCGTAAACTTTAACGTACAAAAAGTTGGATTGCATAGTGATGTCCTTCAGGAAATGTCAACAACACTATCTAGCTCGTTAAGGGCCAGGTGTTCTCAACATTTTTGAAAGATTAACATAAGTCTTCAAAAAGCTACCTCAAATCTGTTTTGGTCGATTTTGATTGCAACTCGCATTCAGCTCAACATTAATTTGCGTTCAAGGGTTTCATTCTGAAAATCTTAACCAATGAAATTGTAAATGAAGATTGATTCTTTTTAAATCTTGCGCACCATCATTTAGCAAAAAAATATTTATTCTGATCGGTGCAATGGTGTGCTTTGATTGCTACATTGATTTTTCTTTTGATAAAAAACATTTATATTATGAAATAAAATAACGGGACTTACTTTTGATTTATAGGGAATTAATTTTTATTCAAAGACAGAAAGCGATTCTTTGATAAGCTTCCAAAAACTTGCAGTCGTTGAAGTCGTTGTTTAAGGATGGTCTTGACGGCCATCAATTTGTGCTTTATCTCGAGAGATACTCAGTCTAAACGCATTTGGCTGTTCTGAGCAAATACATGAAATAGATAATTTAAATGGTAATATAACTGTCATTGCAAGTATCATTGGGTCCTAAAATTGACCATTTTGCTTGAAGAGGAACAACTTTGAACCATGAGACTTTATCCTTTTTCATTTTTTAGCAACAGAGAGTTGACATCCACGATGCATCCATTTTCTATACTCATTTCAAAACATGTGGTTTATCTTTGGAAGAGACATTAAGTATAGTTTTTTACGGATTATTCGTTCTACAGACCTTTTTCATCTCTCTTTATATAGTTTTGAACAAATAATCAAATTTGTGTATCGCAATGGTCTTTATTCAAATCATTGACATTGAGCATAGACAGTTTGGCACAAGGCCTCACTAGCAAAGCCGATGCTCTCTCCGAAAACAGGCAGGGCAGCTGGCATCAGAGCATCGACGTATTGAGCGCAAACTGTGGCATTGGGCGAGGCTGAGGATTTGCAGAAGGCATCGCCTTTCAAGAAATCCACTGTGGTCTTGGTTCCATCATCGCTAGCGATCACTTTGCCAACCAAACCCACCAAACGTTTGCATTCATCGCAGCCCCATTTTCTAAATTTTCATCGGAAAAGGGCTAAATCATTTGAAATTCTGAGTAATTCAAGGACACATTATCTTACCCTTGGTAGACGGGTAGACGGGCCTTGCAAGCTCCGATTTCAGAAGCGGAGCAAATTTCGGTCGCCGTTTTGTCATCACCAAAAACGGCCGTGGCCATCTTTCCCCACCATGCGTCCACTCCCTTCTCGCAGCCTTTGGGGTCATCAAGGTCGGGACAAATGGCCACCTTGATCAATTCAGTTTCTCCTGCAATGGCTGCTTCGCTCATGAGATATTTGTTCAATTGGGTCACTCCGTCTGTGCAATCCTGGCAAGCATCGTCATCGGCTTTTCCGGTGATCGAAAAGGCCAATCCGTGGTTGACCAAGGCCAGACACCCAACAGTCAAGGCTAACAGCGTTGAGTTGTTCAAGAAAGTCATTGCAACGATGAAATGTGATTAGTTCGCCTCTCAGCTCCTTTGCAGACAAACTGAATAACTCCTAACAGATTGTACGGTATATGGGCTTTATTAGGTCAATAGAGCAATCAACATTCTTGTAATTACATTGCGTTGTTATGGTGAGTGCATTCTGTAAATATGCAAAACTGACAGTTGTATAATCATAAAGCATCTTTTGAATCTTTTTTGTCTTGCAGCAGTCCTTTTGTTTCGGTTTTCCAAGTTGTATCAACCTTTGATGACCAGTGTCCAGATTGGGGCCCGAAGGGTGACACAATTTAAGAAATATCTTGACGGAAAAGCCGGCATTGCTGGCGAGATTATTCTTTTCACTGAAGGGGTTTGCAACATGGACGGAGATCCCCTTGCTTGTGCCAAAGGAGTGGAAACATGGTGGCCAAAAATATCCGAATTATTGTTTTGGCGACAAAGATGCTTCCAAAGACACATTTGTCATCAAGTTTTTCGTCTTGAACTGTTGAGAATTCCATTTCCAGCGGTGTTAAGGAAGCCCGCAAACGGCTCCGAATTCTTATTGACCGAGCTAGAAAGACGCCTCTGGTCATTCACAGGTTACAACACCTAGCTACTGTTCAAGAACGTTCATCAATACGAAGGATGCCCTAGGTTTGTGCCCCGCCAGAGGGGGCGTCCCCCCCCCCCGTCCGGCCTTTTGACAGTGAAGTTGATGCAACTTGAGACCGATCTCATCGCCGTTTGTCACTTTATTCTAGTCATGTTTTGTCATGTTTTTGTTAAATGTCTGCAGGTTGCGGGTTCGGGGGCTGGTTTTGAGCCGCTTCATCGGTTCACGTGGCTTTTCAAAACCCGCGCCAATTCTGGACTGAGTGCTGAGCGGTGCTGACGGACATAAAGTAAAGATTGATCCGATGTTACTTAGATCTTGATCACCTACATTTCTACCGAAGCTAACCTATTGACTTGTCAAACTCTAATTAACCCTAAAAGTAGTGATCAAATACCGATTTTCACCTGGGCTGCAGTTAAATGAATTTGGAAACTTTGATCTTACTGGGGCCAGAAAGTAGTAAATCTATTTCAGATGGGCTGTTCGATTTGTCCTATGTCAAATGCCAGTTGAAAAAAAAAAGCCATCTTAAATCGGAAAATTGGAACCCACGGGAGTTTTCAGAAACAAATAATGACGCAATGCAACGATTCTTATGCAAAAGAATTAAACTCGCTTTGGATGGAGCACCCGAACATGTATTCGATGAGAAATCAATTTCTCGTTAGAAACAACTTTGATAGTCAAGGTCACATTTCAACTTTTTAAGGGACACTCATGGTAGTACGCTTCAAGACAAGAATTGAACTAAAATCAATGTCCAGCTATAGAATTATCCAATTTGTTGAGTACGACAACTTGGCTTTCAAATACAATTAATAACAGCCGTCGCTTTTGAACGCTGACATGTTGAGCACATGTTTATTTTGTCTATAAATCCATGGACTTCTAGAATATGGACTTTGATCGCCAACATATCTTAACCTTTGCCATCCAATAGCATCTCGACCAAATATTGCTTTAAAGCTGCAATACGTTGCCGAAGTGAAAGGTTTCGTGATAACACTGAATATTCTTTCGTCGTCAAACTATTTTTTTTTGTTGAAGATGAAAAATGTCTTTCTTAATGTAACCTTTCGTGAGCTTCTGAGGGAGGAGTTTTTGAATACGCAAATTTGTTGACAAAATTACTTTCTATTTCTTTACCGTATCGTTAGCAAAAAAATACCCACGAGGTAAGTTCTTATCTAGTCATTTCTGATGCATTCATTGATAAGAAAGCGTGTGTTTTATTAAAGCTAATTCTAAATGTTTCAAAATTAGAAATTCTTCATTCACAGGATTATAAATTGAATTGGAAATTTCCGAAACCTGGACAGTCACACTACATCAAACAGGTTTTAAAGCTTTGAATAACTATTTCGTTTATGAGGCTTTGTTTCTCCCAGGGCTTGAGAAAGTAGAGGTGAGTAGAATGAGTTAGCGGTATATCTGAAACATGAAGTCGCCCCTTTTCTCGCCTGAGTACTTCATATCCAATTAGGTAATCAAGGCCAAGTTTTAGCTACCTGCTACTTCTTTCCTGGGTTCCTCCAACAACACTGGTACTAGCTCTGTCTCCCACATGTGGCATTCAGCATGATTCAATATGGCTTGGGCCACCAATCTGTTCTCCAAATTTACATTTTCTCAAACCCAGGGAAAATAAACCTTAATGAAAGCAGCAATTTCCTGTCACAAAAGGTGAAAATCCCAGGTATTTATGGTCAAGTTTGAAAATATTTTGGGTAGAGAAAAACATGAAATGATCTTGATGAAGACATGCTAAAACATTTCAAGTCCGTAAAACAACTGATACAGAAGCTCTCCGTTAATGACATTTCTTCATATCCATTGGTTTAAATTCATTTGAAAAAGGACGTGAAAGTTTCTACTAACAACGACGATTCAAACATCAAAATAAAAGTGTGTCTATGAGCCCAAACTACAAGTAATCACAGTTGAACCCCTCCCTCTTTTGACAAGGATTCCTTTTTCTGTCATGTAGCATGATCCAAAAAAGTGGCAAGCCACAGGCCAAAGGACCAAATCATTTTGTGGTAGTATTAAAAGGGATCAAGATGTAAATTACATTTTTTTGTTGTATGAGTGGAAGAATTGTCTTGTGGCCAGACTTCATGAATTGTATTCCCTCTGTGTTGTTACAGCATCTTTCCTAAAATAAGCAATGTTGGGCATTGCCAAACCAATAAAAAGAATGGTTAATTATTGTTTCAATATTTGACAGATCAATAGGGGCCACAATTTGGGCTCCATAACAATACCTATATTGATTGCATTGGACAATAAAGTAAATAACAAGGATTTCCTTGTAAAGGTTGAACACGAAAAAATCCTGGCATCAAAACCGGTTTATTGTACAGTCTGTGCAGTTTATTTGTTGAAACTTGAAAAACAAATAGTCGAGTACAAAGGTAATTTTAGGTAATGAGGGTATGAAGCAGAATTTTCCTGATCTTAAAAGGCCAAAGGCTTACTAACCTTACTCCTAACCCGAGCCATTAGCTTCTGCACGAGGTCAGGATCGACCTTTCTGACTGCCCACAACTATTTAATTTGAATTCTTCTTTAGTTTTGACAGCCAAGATTGTTTTCTTCAAGATCTCCTTCACAATTGAACAATATTCTTCGATTGGACGAATTTCTGGAGCATTGGTTGGGTTCCATTTTTTGGGTACAATATTGATACCATTTTGTTCATACCAAGCCATTGTGGCCTTCACATAGTGAAAAGTTGCTAAATCGGGGCAAAACAACACATCTACATTGTGCTCCTTAATGAAGGGTACCAGTTTTTTTTTGGAGGCATTCTTTGATATAAATTTCTTGATTAATTGTGCCATTTTTTTGTGCGGACTTCCTTACCGCTACCAGGATTGGAATCCCAGCAGTTCAAGACGAGAAGATTTATTTATACATTGGTGACGAAAGTGGTACTTTTTTTACCGCAATAGCAAATAGCCTGCCAAACAAGGATTTTTTTCGGATTTTTCTTATTTCGTTTTTAGCCTGAACTCTTACAGGGTAGCTTGCCTACTGGTTGCAGTGTAAAATTCTTGACCAGGAATTTGCGAAAAGTCCCCTTTACAATATGTTTCATCATTCATTATGACACATGGAAATTTTGGTCGGCAAATTGGCGTACAATTTTCTTGAACGGCTTTTGGCAGCGAAGTTTTCTTGACTATTGCAATCTGGTGCCACCTGAGTCTTGCCTTGCAACTCTGCTGTAATTTAGATATCGCAAAGAAGCTTGGACTTGGCACGCCTGGGATCGAACCAGAATTCGCAAATTGGAGAGTGGATGCTCTACTAATACCCCAGCAACACTGACTGGATGATATATTGAGCTTCTTTATTTTTTTTGACAAGAAATTAAATCTTCTTTATTGCAATGCTTGACATTATGACACTTGTTTTCAGAATTCATCTTTCTCTTTGTTGCGTATCATCACAGGAAGAAGAAAAGGTTAACAAAAGAAATGGACAAGAATATTTTTTTGGCCCCAAAATATGTGAAAAAGAGTGTAGAAACAGTTTTTGGTCTGACTCTAGCTATATATACATCAAGGGGTAATTTATCAATGTGATGTATGGAACAATTTAACAACAAATTGAAGAACAAGAAATTTCTTTCATGGTTCTCTTGATGTACCTTATAGGTTGAACTGTTCATTTGAAACCAAGTTGAAAGCATTGTTCACCTGAACAATAGAGAGCTAAATTGAAGCAATATTTAGCTTATCAATCAAAACTGAAATGGTAAGAACAGTAACAACAAACAATAAGGCAAGCGTCCTTTTAGGCTTCATTTATCCACGCCAATACATTTACCTTTTATTCTCCATTCTGGCAGGAGAATGTGAATAACTAAGAATGCAAATGACGAGATTTTCATTTCGGGTTACGGATTTTTTTTTACGAATGTAGCAAGCCTTGAAAGTAGGAAAGCTGAAGAAAATGAACCGAAATTATAACTTTTTATTTTTTTCAATCACTCGTATTTTTTGCCTCTAAGGTGCAGGCTTTTCGGGCATGCTAAAGAAAATGAGGCCTCTGAACTGAGAGTTAGCCATTAGTCTGCAACTTTTTATTCAGGCATCCTACTTGCAACCTCCAAAAAGTATCGCCAAAATATTTCATGTTTTTAATAGCATCTCCAACTCTGGAACACCGTAATAAATACCATGAACCACTAGAATATGAAAAGATGTACTTGGGTCGAGCATAGGCATTTCGAAATTGAGACCACACATTGCTTTCTTTTTCATATGAAACTCCTCCCAGGTCGCTACACCTTCAGGTTCCAATTTTCACCTCAATTGAAGGACTCGGTCAAGGCAGAGTATCTACGTTTTCACAGGATGAATGAATCAGCCCTCTTGTGGTAATTGATTATCATAAGAGGGCTATTCATTTGTTCAGTGTAAGTTATGTAGTAAACTTTGAAAGGGCATATCTGACCACCCATTCGTTCGATCGAGTAGCTGAAAATTGAAAACCGCGATTGTAACGTCTTGTCTACCTCGAAAGTAAGTGCATTGCTTTCGCTCGCTTCCGAATTGTTAATTCTAGACTCTAGCATCTCCATCTAGGTATATTCCGGTTTTTCATGTCAATACATTTATGCGAATAACTTTGATGCTAGAAGATTTGCTTTATTTCAACGTCTTATGATTACATAATTTACAGGGATAAGTTAGTCGAATTCTGAGGGAAGGTCGTGTTTGGCAACAATCAGTTTAGATTTGAATGAACTGAGCGCCGTTGGAGAAGGGAATAGCTCGAAGGCCACCAAAGCCTTGACCGCCTTGGATCTGGACGAAACGAGTGGCGGCAGGGAAACCAGACTGAGTCAATGTCACGGGGCTAGAATGGGTTGCATGGCTGGAATGGCTACGCACGGCGACGGGAGCATTATGGAGAACGTGTTGGGCATTATTGCGCACAACAACGGGAGAATTCAAGCGAGTTAGACCTGGAGAAGAGGTATGAATTAGCGTGTTGCCATTGAAGGCATTGGGAAAGGCTCTAAGAACCGTACCTCCGGTGCTCAAATTGGCAGTTCTGATGACCTGAATGTCCTCGTCGTTAGCGTTATCACGAGCGCCAACCACAACAACATCGGATGAGCTATCGGAGGAGTCTGCGATAGCTACGGTTTGAGTAGCAGCAGGGGTGTCAATGGGAATGGCGGGGGGTCCCTCTTCGCCGTCATAAGTCACACGGGCTTGGAATCCGTGTTCCTTGTCAGCAGTGTACTCAACCACTCGGATACGACCGTCGGGATCGGCCACCGAGTAGGATCCTCGGACGACATCCCCGTCACGGCTCTCTTGACGGGTCTTAGCATCGCCGGAGACGGCATCGCTCACGGAATATCCAAAGTTATAGGAAGCATCTTGAGGAATCACTTCGATCTCTTCCTCTTGAATAAGGGTTTCTTGCACGGGAGAGGCTCGAACAACAGTAGCAGCGGCGGGTGCGGCGGATAATGTGCGGACAATTTGCGGTTGCTGATCGATTTGACTGAAGAAGTTTGAATTGACGGGCACAGTTCTGAGTTGTTGAACAATGCCATTTTGATGGTTCAAGTGAAGTGCTTGCGATCTCACTGAAGGAAGGGTTCGGACGCTGGTGTCGTGAAGCAAATGGTGGTCTTGAGTTGTAGGAATCGCCCTCAAAGTTCCGAAGGGGAATCCAGTTCCAATGGACGTCAATACCTGGGGAGCAGGTGCGGCCAAGACCACTGAGCAAACCAGGGCCAGGCTAGCAATCTGAAATGAAATGAAGACACAATGATATCATTCAGAGTCTCGCCCTGTGAGAAGTTTTTGTTCCTTCTCCGACTGGGTTGACATCTTCAAATCCAAAGAAGACATGACAAGGTGATCAAGATAATTTCCTCTTGAGCAAACAACTAGCTACGTTATGCCTCAGTCGCTAACTGAATAGGATGACCAATCTTCTTTTCCTGAATACCTTTCTGAAGGCCATCCTTGTTCTACAGATGTTGATACGGGGAGGAGAAGGAGGAGGAGGAGGAGGAGGAGAGGAGAGGGGAGGGAAGGGCCACTCGATTGAGTTCTGGGATGTTGTTCACCAATGGACGAACAAGTTCAGAATGATGCCTTCCATCTGCAATCCCTCTCTCTTATATCCTTGAAGCGATTTCAGCAGATTCTGCCATTGATCTCGGGGATGATGAACTCTCAAAGAAGAGCTCCGACACACACCCAATCCTGATTCATCATCCGTGGGTCTTTCAGTCGTCCATTGACCGTCAGTCTAGTCAGAGCTCTCGCAACCAACGACAGGTATGCACTCGTACACCTTCAGGCAATCCTGTATGGATATTTTACACCGTCTGTACAAAGAGATAACAAGATGAGACAATGGCCAATCACCTCATTGGTATTTGGGGCACACCACTTTTTTGCCAGCTAGTTCAACAATGCGTCGAGTAGAAAGATGAATAAGAAGAATTACATGTGGAGCGGATTGCTACTAGTTGAGGTTGGATTGAATTACCAGTTATCTGCAGATCTGAACCAGGTCATTCCAGGAATTTCAAGACAACTGTTGATCGGGACATGACAAAACGTTAGGGAACTGTCCCTGTCATCAAATTTTGACGGAGTCCATCTGAACTATCAATTCCTCCCGCTTTTGATGAGTTCAATTGTAATTCATCAGAGTAAAACTTACTTGCATTTGCATAGGCGACTGGTGCATTTTAATGTAACATGCTAATTTCTTATTTCATCATTATCTATAACTGGTTAAGGTTTTGGTATGCAATAATTCGAGGTGCAATTTAATTTTATATCACAGTCTCCCTCTAATGGCCTTGGCTGAGAAAAGGGGCCCACGAATGTGTCACGCAAGTGCATTATTCATTTTTCTTGCTGTCTCAGTCTTTCATGGTTGAGAAACAGACACCATTAATTGTCAGGCTCGTAAATTTTGCCCTTTTAAAGTCCCATTTTCACCGCCACTCCCCGCCAAATTTCCATTTCTCCATCCCGGCGAGTCTCCCAACTCCATCCAGCCTCCAAACATCAGACGTTGGCTCTTTTGGCACATCGCTGTTCCACGTTTCAACGAAGAAGAAAGCCTACTCTTGTATCTTACTACACCCGGAGCGAAGGCGTCAAAACTCAAAAGTCCTGCGAGTTCTGTTGCTTGATCCCCCAAATGTCGAAGGGAAAGGAAAGGCAAAGAAGACCGTAGTATGGAACAGGGCTCGCTTCGCTCGCTGAAGAGTGGTGGCCAAATGATAAAGGGAAAGGGAAGGCAAGAAGCACAGAAACCCATATGATCCACGTTACTCATTGAAGGGAGGAACAAAATCGAGGGGAGTTGGAGTACTGGCATTCACTTGGGATTTTTATGGCCGACGGGAGTACATAAATTATTGGCAAGACTCATTGATTTGTGGGATCCATCGGAGTGGTGCTGCGTGGCGGAGAAATGTTCAATGCAATAGTTTGGCAGTTGCTGCAACATTTAAGGGAAGATTTAGTTTAAAGGCTGAGGAGGTATGCTAGTAGTAAACATTGGTAGTTATTCGACGCTTTTTATTGGTTGTCATTATTGGGTGCTTTCTACCACAGCTACGTCAAAGATCTCATTCATAACACTTGCACGTATCGTTCAAGCAATGAAATATTAAGGCCCTTGAATGAAGACTTCTAAGCATTTGTCGTTTATTTTCTTGCTTGATAAAGAATTGAAGTGACCATTGTAGTGAGTTGCGTCGTGTTACTACATCTTGCATGGTTTATACAAACTGGTAGAATATTCAACATTGTATAAAGTATGTTTCTAGTGCTTTATAAACAGTATTTTGATTCGTTTTCTTTCAATCACAGACGGCTTTGTCAGCACGCTTTCCTTATAACTTCAGAATGGGCGGTTTTTGAGCTTTTGAAGCAGATTTCATGGTCTTGAGGCACTTAGAACCAAGACAGAATGCTACGCCGTAAATAAACCGTCCAAGGAATTTAGGCACCAAGTGCAATAGGTCCTTGCCGCATCGACTTTTCCAAACTAATAGCAATATCACAGACAATGGGAGTCCAAGGACAATTCCATAATAACTCCCTTTGACAGTGGCTTCAATGGTTCCGTAGTCATTCAGTCTGGGAAAAGGTTCGTCCGGAATTGGGAGGTTCAGAAAACGGCACAATGGTTCCCAGCCTTCTTTGACGTCGTAAATCAATAGTCTCTCCTTTGGAACCTTTTGGATCACTTGCCGGTTCCACTCATTAAAGAAGTCCATTGCAACATCGGGTCCTGCCTCCACAGCTGTCCAAGACGTGTAGTTCAGCTTCCGTTTGATTCGAATTTCCTCACGAAGATTTGCCATGACTTGCTTGGCATGGACAATTCCTAAGAACCCAAAAAACCAGGATATCGGAGGTTCCTCCAGGAAATTTCGTGGCTCAATAATGGCTTTGGTCATTGATTTGTACCACTTTTCTGACGCACGTTGCGTCAATATCACTTTTGCTTCGGGAAATATTCTCATGAGGTCTTCGTAAAAAAGACTGATTGGCTCGCCTACCCCGGCCTTGTACCCTTGTCCTGGTAAGACGGCGTGCCAGTCGTTGTCGGTAAGATTATTATAGGTTGCCCGGAGCCAAAAGTCACTATCCCAACCCATGGAACCCACAAACCCATGATAACACTTGCCATCCAAAAGCTTAGACAGAGCTATTCGAGTAGAAAATGTTCCAGTTCTTTGGAGACCGGCCCCAATAACCATGAATTCTGTGGCATTGGGAAAGATGGGAGGTGCAATGCCGTGGTTAGGCCAAAGCATGGAATGTATCCAAAACCAGAACGTTGCCAACACCATGTTTACTCCACATGAACCAACCGAATGGGACTGAGATCTCTGTCCACTCTCATAGCATCCTCTCTAGCGTTCTACAGGTAGTTGAATAGTCTTCGCAAGGTATCTGTCTCTTGGAACTAGATGAGGAAGGAGATTCAGCTTTCTATTAGAAGCCGAGTAAATCTTTCTCCATTTGACGGGTAGTGTTCTTTCTCCTCCAGGGTGAATTCCAAAGACCTTGTCATCTCAAAATCGATAGTGTCATGAATTTATCATGGCACAATTCTTCCCATTCTCAGGAAAGACCGGAAGACACAAGAAGACAACATGCCACGATCGAAAAACGGATACACCATACACGCTTAGAATTAAGAAAGTGAAGGGAACTAACTCGTCATGCTATCTTGAAGTGGTCGCACAAAAAACTGGCCCACGAAAACTAACTGCCCTCGAGGCCGGCACAATTGCATTTGATCGCCCTTGTTGTCCGGCAAGACGTCTCCAGGGTCGATCCACGACCAAAGAACGGGGAAAAACGTATCATAATTTTCTTGTAGCCCACTCTTTCCCCCCGCCCCCCCTTTCCTCCCTTACATAAACTCGACTGACTGGCCCAAGGAGTGACTGAAAGAGGCACACGAATAGGTTCACCACTTACAACTGGCATAACCATATGGTTTGAAATAGCTGGTCTTTAGTAGAGAACAGGCCTTACCTGTACCTGCAGTGGTGAGCGCTTATTTTCATTCCGTAACTAACTGATCGATTGGGTGGTGGTTGTGGCCGTTTGACTGAAAGAAAGTCCTCTCAAAAGGGAAGCTCAAAACACCTCCTTCAATTGACAACCAATGCTTTGTTGAAGTGGAATGAATTTGCAGATTTGCAGAAGCCAAAACGTACTTTATACATCCCGAAGAAAGAATTCGCTGCATTTGGCATTTACAACGCTTACAGTGTCCGTCCCAACCAACCGCTTTATACCACCACGATGGTGGCTGATGACTGAACTTTTTAACTGTTTTTCCTGCAACCCTTTCATACGCAATGAGAAAATACTCTCTTCTTGGACCAAGCACATTAAAATAATAAGGTGTGTTTCGAACAGAAAGCTATTTTGGTTTCGGCTGCATCACACTTTGGAATATTGCACCAAACACAAGATGTACAGTTACAATGTATTTTCACAAGGCGAAACATTTCGTTTGCAATCTCCGTCAATAAAACGTTCGTGCAAGAAGTCAAAAAAAGTGTTCCATCTAGATCCATTAATTTTAGTAGTATTGTATAAGAGGGTAAGGTCCCTCAAGCTCAAGGATACAATCTTCATTGTTTCTACTGCATTTTCAACCAGACTGGACGACGAAATAAGCTGACTAAGCTTTCTTCCGATGAAGAGTTATTTCGACAGAAATCGATGACACAAAATTCGTTCACAATGAAGAGGTTCTTTGGTGAAGCAAGCAGAACGTTTTCCATGATTTTTATGTTTCTTCACTTCTAAAGGCTTTATATTGATAGATATGTGACGGGCCACTGCAGCAATCTTGTTATGCATCATTAATGAGCAAACCGTGCCGTATGATCATTGATCATTCCTTGATCGTACCCTGGGCTGGTATCAAAAACGTTTAATCTTACATCAGAATGGCATTATCCCTAGACTTGACTTACGAAAAGGGTCCGAGTTACATAATTTATCCTCGATTTGACCCTGCAATATAAATTAGGAAATGAGATGGGCCTAAAAATGGCTTTTGACTAGCTTGATCATTTTTAGGGTATTGCAACCAAGGGTTCCAATAGAAAACCAATGACATAAAAGAAACGTAGTCGGTGTCTTGAATTACCGGTACGCATTTTAGTTTTGGGCACTTGAATAGCCCTTTTCAAAGTTCATGTTAGAAGCCTCCAACGATAAGATGTTACGCCTATGGCGTCAAACAATGTTTACAAATAGCTATCAAAGCATTATTTCGACTTATACTCCCTCACCTTTGTTTGAATAGGAAGGCCCTTTCGCTTTGAACCATAATGCACGCGTTTTGACGGCTTAAATCAGCATGTGAGTTTTTCGTGGTCGGCCTTTGTGAGCCAAAATATTGAAACTTACCCGATGAACTTACAAAGCCGAAAGATATGGCTACTGATAAGGTGCCAGAATTGAGGACGTAGGTTTCCTAGAACAGTTATTGATTGTCGGATATAATCATGAAACAAGGGGCTCGCTTTCCAATTTCCAATTGTTCTGTTCTTCTTTTTTACAAGGAGACACCTCCCTTGATTAGACAGCCATGGGATAATGGGTGTTCCAAAGCAGGGATGATTGGCTCCATATCACGGCGATCATTAATTGGCACCTAACCCCGGTAATGACCACAGATTCGCCCAATGAATGTGTCAAAGTTACAACTTATACTGCACCACAAAGATGCTTGGACTCGGGATCGATGGGGAACCAGGGACCGTGGCGAAATGGAAAGTGGATGCTCTACTTTATACTTCATTTGTTTGCCTATTACTTGTGACAAAAAGCATTCGTGTTCATAACACATTACAATTAAGGGATATTGGACCAAGTAAAAATCTGTTCTTGTTGTCCATTGGGCGGTTCGGGTGGCTGAGATCCCTCCCCAATAAGGATGATCCCCCAATAGCTATCGATTGTATCGAAACCCAATCAATTGAGACCATGGATTAACTCTGGCTCTCGTCGAGACGTCTGCCTAAAACCCTGTTCTCATCCTCTGCCCTGTACTGGAATTGTGTCTGGTTTGTCCAGAGAAGCGACGGGGGAAACTCTATCGATTTTCTCCATCACCATTTTCCCTCTACGAGATTGGTCGAAACCCATTTGGATGACTCATTTCCAAGGGGAGGGCAAACCATCTGAGCAGTGGTTCATATGTGTGTGTGTGTGTGTTCGTATATGGCACGTATGTTCATGAGAGGGGGAGGGAAAAGGAGGAGGAACTGGAGTCGAACACGGGATGGATGCTTTCAATATTCGGATAATATTCACTCAGATTCACCGACGATCCCCCCACTAAAATACGTGATGGTGCTTCGCAAGAACACGTTATAAAACGTATGACTGAAAAGGTCATGACGCACGCAGCCATGCTTGGTTTGGAACTTTCTAGGGAAAGGTTATCATGGCCGCATGAACAAAGGCAACGCTTGTGTTTATTGAAAGGTCACCAGGAAGATATATTGGTCTTGGACGAAGTGGAGCTTAGTAGAGCTTAAATATTTAAGGACTTCTCAATGCAGGAACGAAACATACAAAGCCCAGGGCTGACGGGCTCTGTTCCACTGTGTTATCTTCACATAGCCAGATCTTTGCCATAAGTAAATGAAATGGGAAACTTGGGCGTAGAGAATTTGGAAAGTCAACATCCTCTACTAGTAAGCTCTATCTTGTCACCAGGGACATCATCAGCGCCGTCTTCAAGCTCAAAGAGATGATTTCCAGATATGGACTGTGGTGGTTGTGGTATAGCGATGGTGAGGCCAAGCAAGAGAGAGAGAGAGAGAGAGAGAGAGCTCCGACTACTTTCCGTCCATATGCGAATACAACTTCAAATAAACTTGAGTCCGTCGATGTGCATCTCTATGCAATGTGTTCCCTGAGGTCTACTGATGGTATATCCTGTACAAGTGAACACGCATATAGGTGGTTGTGGTATAGCGATGGTGAGGCCAAGCAAGAGAGAGAGAGAGAGAGAGAGAGAGCTCCGACTACTTTCCGTCCATATGCGAATACAACTTCAAATAAACTTGAGTCCGTCGATGTGCATCTCTATGCAATGTGTTCCCTGAGGTCTACTGATGGTATATCCTGTACAAGTGAACACGCATATAGGAGGGATGGAACATGGAAATGGGAGGGAGCAGACCAAATAAGTTGCCCAACAGATAACAACCAACAGGGAATCAGGACCCAGGGATACTTGGAGGCAATTTGTTCTGCGGCTTACCTTTGAAGATGAGTTGTCAGATGATGATGATGATGATGACGCTGATGACGCTGATGATTAGTGAAGAAGCCCACAGTCATCTTGAGAAGTCCCTCAGGAGCCACCGCACACAAACACAGTCGGGTCGAAGTCTTAGCAGTACTCATCAAAGGATTGGTTTCCATGACCAAAGACCCTGATGCATCGAGGGAAACTAAAAAGAAGGTTTCAAGCTCACTCGCTTTCGCCTTCGTGGGTTCATCTGGTTCGTCCGTTGGTGCCTCCTCCCCCAAACTGTTTAACTCCATCCACTCATTTGACTTTCCCTCTTTGATGAAGATATTCTCATAATGAGCTAGAGCCACTAGAGAGACAGACAGGCACGAACCCACCAGCCATCCAACCATCCAACCAAGCCAAGAGAGAGGGAGACATTCAACTAACCAACCCTACCAACACGTTCATGATGAAGGGGAACTACCAAAAGGGAATCCTTTCCCGAAAAATGCGTGGCCAACACTAATTCTGCTTTCGCACTTGGGAATTGACGAAGGTCTACTGAAGTGGCAACTGCTTTCGGCTTGGCGGGCAATGAATGAAATTAAAAATATTTTTTTCTTGCCTCAACCCGAGGTCATGCTTGATTCGGGTGGTTGTGGCATCCACTGTAGAGCACATTTTTCATTTGCATAAATGCACTGCACCCACCAGCTTGGATAATGGTGATGAATGGCAAACACTTACTTGAACTAATTTGACCATTCCTCATGGGAATCTGACTGACCCTTTTCCCTGGGCACACAGAGTCTGGGCTTAGCTCTGAATGGTCGATGATTTCAAATTCAATTTCCAGAGTGTGTTCAAAGTTCGTTAAATGGTGAAAATTTGCTATGCAAGTACCCTTGTGGATTAGTTCAGATCTAGAGCAAAAAACCCTTCAACTGTTACAATTAACAACCTCCACGTCAACAGGGCTCGTTTTCGCCAAAGATGGACCTTTTGTCAGCGGAGAGAGGGGGAGACGAACAAAAAACTTCCCATTGTCCTCGGAGCACAGTGTGACTAACCCAGTCGCAGGTTTTTCCAGGCGCCATGATGTGTCTCATTGTGCATATGCAAACTAGAGATGAGACGATTTTTTGTTCCATCTTGATTAAATTCGCGACGGACTGGGTCCATTGAAATCTGAAATGCTTTAGACTTTTCCTCATGGCATTGTCTGGACAGCTGTCCTTTGGCAGTCGAAGCCATTGAGTTGCCCTTCGGACGCATAGTACCCCTGGGATCTCCAGATTGAAAGTTGAACGTCTACGTTTCCGTCGGTGATGATAATCAGTTACGTGCAAGTGTTGGACATACTTGGCTTGGCATACATAGATTACTTACATACATTCATTCATCGAAATGTAGTTTGCGAGGGACAAAGTCTCTTCTTGAAATGTCGTTTGTTCAGAAAAGCGCAAAGAAATCAATGGCTGAGGCCAATGCCCTCGTGGCAATCGGTTTTAGATCCCCCCTTCGACTTGAGCCCCACATCTCCTCACCCCAGGAAATAACAACAACATTTTCCTTTCATCTACGATCTTTAATTCCAGTCCCTTCAGTGGCTGGCTGGCCCAGTAGGGTATTGACACACACGAGGCTTCCCCGTTACCGTGCTATCCCGTGTGTACGTAAGTAATTCTGGCAATGTGTGTATGGATGTGGATCTAGAATGTGGTCCGTCACTTCAATTTGGTTACGTTCCTATCCTTCCATCTAGAGCAACAAAGAAGCAGACCAAGGGCTCTTTCCTCGCCTCTGTTGGGTAAGCCAGCTTCGCGGAAGGGGAAATCAAGGGACCATCACATCACATTGACATCCCTCCCCGACCGACTCTCTTGCCTGGTGGGCGGCATGAAGCCCCCCTCAATTTCATCCTGATGGTGGCAAATCCCTCCTTGGATTTTCTAATGTGTACCATGTATGTATTTAGAGTACATTTCTTACTTTGCCATCCGTCGTTTTCCCCTGTAGGTTCCTAGTGCTCTTTGACGGCATCCATTTAGGATCTTGGCGACCAAGTGATGTCTGTGCAGTCTAGCTGGCTCCTAGCACCGCCGTAAAGGGGGCTGATCCTTGGCAATGTAGCACACCAAGACGTCCAAAGGCAATCTAAGGAGATTTATTTTCCCCTTGGCTCTTCTGCCCTTCCCTCTTTTTTCCCTCGGTGGTCTTCTCCCTCAGCATCTCTTTCCATCAGACCAACGGGTGGGTCTCCTCCTCCTCCTCCTCCTCTTCCTCCTCCTCTTCCTCCGTCTCCTTCTCATCCTGTTCTTGTGCTCTGCCTCTTTCAAAAATCTCCCTTTGGGCTATTCCAGCTTTTTTGATGCTGATGCTTTTGGGCGGCAGCATGTGAATGGTTTCCAGCATTCGCCTGGCTTCAGGGGGCTCTCTGTCAGTGGGATTGGAACCCAAAAATGCCTTTTTCCCTTGACTTTGTGGTGATGGTGATTTTCTCCAGCCGTTCCGCACTGTCGCCTCACTGAGTCATTGGACGAGATCCTAAATCCTCTGAAATTGGAAGGGACTTTCTTTTTGGATCCAACAATTTAAAATACAGAATGGCTTTTTCCACGGACTTGAAGCAGATTCAATCGAAACTTTCATTCTCCACTTATACCACCACACTGTGATTATGTCAAATGAAATAACGTTTTAATTGCTCACTTGTTGATTCCCTCCATTTTATGTTGCTCTCTCTCTCTCTCTCCTTTCCTGAATTCTAATTTGTTGGTAAAAAGTTCCCTTTCTCTTTCCTCTTTGCACGACGGTGTGAGAATGATTCAAGGGCTAAAAACTTCTCCCCTCAAAAATGTTGGCGAGGAATTTTAATGAGCTTGCTCTCGAGGACAGAATTAAAAGAGATTAAGCTAATTCTCCAAGTCAAAAGACTTTTGACACCATGTGATCGAATTAAGCGACAAAGTTTCCACCCATTAGCTTTTTTATGAGCGAAGGAACCACTTTGCTCAATCTACCACACTAACTGAATTCCTTACGAGGAAAAGACGGCCAATACTGTAAAGGTTTGGCAGGCTTGGAGCCTGACGACAATTGAGGAAACACCCAGAAAGCCAGACGTCGTTCGTTCCACCATTGGCCCATGTATGGACCCCAGCCAGCAATAACAACAACAACAACGACGACAACATCAACTACCCAACTGATGACGACCCCTGGGGATTGGGACGGAGGTGGAACATGATGACTGGTACCAAGAAGACGGGGATGATGGAGGAGCAAGCACTCACCTCGCATAAGCTTTGCTCGTGTGAGGTCCGTATAAAAATATGCAAAGTAACCTATTTCTTATGCAAGCTTATTGAATAACCCCCTTTTCGTACATAGTGTTGCTTCTTGAACGTAGGTATGTCTGAGCGTGGTAAGTGTTCTATGTCTGTGTGTTGATCCCGTGGATAAAGGGATGCAAGTTCCAGTAAAACAAACCAAGAGTACGTATACTGTAAAGCGATGAGAAAGGCAAAACATCATGTTAAGAATTCTAAAATAAAGGGACCTGTCCATGAAACGTTCCCATCAAGCAGCGCTGATGTCAAGTGTCCGATCCAACTTTTTGAGACCGTAACCGTCTGTCCTGTGACATGGACCATGGACCACTAGCAAAAACAACCGTTTCCATGCAAAATACTTTTTCAATTTCATTTTTTCTCCAATCTAATATCATATATTTTGAGTTCCCCTCGTCAGGTTATAGAGCTCCTAGGTTCCGCTCATAGATCTATTGAGAATGTGAGTACTACTTTCTTACTAGTATACATCATCTTGCCACGAGGGGAAAAAGTTATAGCGATGTCTGTTTCGTCTCTCAAAGCCTATGTTTTCCTCAATTTCTACCAACATCCTGACGTTCTTGCCCAAAAGAGGTTCACCCTCATCCACCGTATCCTTCTTCAGGGCTTCCAAATGTCGTATTCATGTTGATTTTGATTCTTGACAGGCAGCAGTCAAAAAAAGAAAAAGGTAACACGACAGCAGTAGCATTTGTCCTAAAAGCCCCATTTTTCACTAGGGAGAACGAGCCGTGAAGAAGCAATAATATTAATAGAAAAAAGGACAGCAGCCATGGAAAATCCCCTTTTATCACTGTCCTACTTGGACTTCATTTGTGACTTTTCAAGCGATCGTCAACGTATAATCTTGTGACGATTACCCTTAGATTTGCCGAGAGAGAGAGCAATTTGTGCTTGAGGTTGGAAGATAGAAGACGGGTATTGAAGGCTCGCTTAAGCCAATAATCTTGTCTTGAAAGAAGTCCAAATGTTCCGGCTTAAACTACCACACTTGCATTTGCGAAACGAAACCCATGGGCTTGGTAAGAAATTGGCTTTTTGTTATTGATGTTGAGGAAATCCGCATTCAAGGGGAGATGGAACCTGTCTGTCGAGCCCGTTGGTTGGTTGCCAGAAAGGACGATGGCTGTCCCTCCTTTTTCGGTCCTTCTGTCGACCATCACATCCATTCCCACACACTCACTCACTCACATATGTGGTACGTACGTAGTAGGTAGCCATCACTCACGGCTACTAACACGGGCGAAGGGGATGAACCAACCAAAAAGGGACCAGAGTGGATGGTGGAGACGGAGGAAGAGGGGGGGGGGAGGCTGATCTGGTTGGTGGGTTGAAAGGACCTCATCTCTTGTTCCAAATGCATGTGTGAGTGTTCCTTGGCATGTTCCCTGACATCAGAGGAATAAGAATAAGGAGACGAAGTGTGGTGATGGAGGCTGAGTGAGAGGAGACCAATGGTTGAGAATGGAAAACCATCACCTTCGGAACCAGAGAAGGAAGACGAAGGGGAGGCTTCCTTTTTGTAGCTTGGATGGTTGCCAGTCAGCAAATAGCCAACCAGCCACTTCGCTTTTGCCTTCTTCTTCGTCTTCTTCTGCTTCCATCCATTCATCCACAATTGCCATCCAGAGGGCAAATTCAAAAGAGCCAGCCTTCACGAGCAAAAAAGCTTTTCGACATCAAAATTGAGTTACTTTGAATGCGGTTCAAAAAAGGGGGGCTTTTTTGCCTTCCAAGGAAAGGAAATGGACGTGCTTGTCACGAAATTGATCTTGGCCTTTCAACATACTAAATAAGTAAGGTTTACGTAAGTCCAACAAATGACGAGTGAAGTACAAGTTGCCACGCCAAAAAGAGTTGCAATATATACGGTACATGTTTGTACAGGTGTGTACCCTTATAACTGTGCGGTGTTTGGTAGTTGTCAGCACCTATTGAATCATGGGAATCTTCAGATTTCTCATACTTCATTCTATTGAGTTGAAAAAAGAGCCTTTTAAATAGAAAATGTCAGGAGACTTGGGGAGTTGGCTGTCCTGGCTTGGCTCTGTGAGTGGAAGTGGTTGTCGAGAAAAAAAAATTGCCAAAAGACATCTTTAAAGCCCAGAAGACATCCTGGTTTAGGCGAAAAATTGCATTGCCCCTCTCTTTCTCTCTCTCGTACTCTCACTTCCCCTCGGCTGAAGTCAAAAGAGGGAAGGCTAACCAAATTTCCTCTATAAAATGAAATTTCAAATTCTTGACTGGCATCAGAAATGGGTTTGTGAGGGTGAGGCAAGAAGTATACATTTAGCCTTTATCATAATGGCACACCAGGACTTCAGTTTGTTGACGGGTCTTCCCAAGTAGTCAGTCGATCTAGCTCCAAGGATGAAAAAGACGATGCTGAACATGACGAGAGACACTCTCCTATCTTTAGAAGGCCCTGGAAAGTAAGAATATCCTCGAGACGATCGGCTCGATTGAGAAAGAGGTTTCCTACACCTAAAGTAGGGTCATAAAACATGAAATCCAATGACGAAAGTGAACATTTATGATTTATGAAAATACAGGGCATTGAACTCTCAGTCAGTTTCCAAGAATGACAGCCTTCTCCGGTATAACTTGACCCTTTGGTTGGGAATAAAATGCCTCAATCAAATGCATATATATTTTGGTAGATGTGGATGGATGTGGTTAATTCGCAACATGTTCTATGGTGGTCAACCCAAAATCAGCAGGCAGGCAATTGTTTAACTCCGGCAATATCATATGTCCTCTGCCAGTTCCAACCCTGCGAAGTCCTGAGCTCTTCATTGCCTCTGATAAACGCGTGAAACGTGGGATTGGGACTGTAATATTGTCACCGTGATTACTTCCTGTAATCCAATGTCATGGAATATCACTTACGTCACAATATACCAACAGCATGGCCCTAGCGTTCGAATGCTTTTGACGGCTAGACGGGGTACAAATGCTGTGTTTTGCAGTAACATTTTGTGTCCTTGAAAATCCATCCGTTCGAAGAGCTGTATCTCACAAATATACTGCCCGTCAATCTTGTGATGAGTTCCTGGAGCTTTGGATCCATGGTTCGATGAAAGATTGCCTAGAAATGTGTTCGTTTTGTTCTTCAGATGGTTGGTATCGTTAGAGACATGAGAGGAAGCAATCAAGAAGCGACAAAATTGCTGTTTCTCAACGAGCACTGGGTCATCGTGCAAGGACAGGGAGCCATTTCTCAGGGAAGCCAAGAATACTTGACAAATTTCGAATTTATCTGGGCTCGCTGACGCTACAAGAATCACTGCTAGTATTAGCTTGGTTGGAAACATCTAGTTCTATGTGTATTAAAAAATCTCACCCATGAATATAATCAGAGGCAACAGAAATGCAACGAAGGAGGTCATTCTTGTTCTTCGGCCTTTTATTTTTATTTTGGTGGAATACCGTGAGAATAGTTACAGGCTCCTCTCCACTCTCCAATAACTATTCAAGTGAATCGTTTCATTTACATGTACATCATATCTTCGAAGGAAGACCGGAAACAGGAAAATGAGATAGTATATGTCATAAATATGAAACAGTTTATTCAAACTTCATAAGATGATGAAGAAAAGCAAATCATGGATGTCATTAAATAGTGTCAAGGGTTTAAAAAAGCACGAGATTATTTGGCTGAATAAGTGGCAACGGTGGAATCGTGATCAAACGGGGCAAAAACAACGGAAAAAACCTCTGAAAGGCTTAATATTGATAAGCAATCCCAGCATTGTCGTAGAAGAAATATCCATTAGAGGCCACATCAGCCAGGGAGTAAGTCAATGGTGTAGAAGCGGCGCGAACCGTATTCAAATGGGTGAAGGGTTGGGTCACGTGGCTAACGGAGCGGAGGCTATTGGGCGAGGTGAAATGGTTTTGGTGAACGAACTGAGTCTGTTGGGCAGGGAGGGCATTTTGAGTGAAAACCGATCGGAATGGAGATCCACTGAAGATAGTTTGGCCTTGGTTGTTCCCTTGGGTGGTGACAAACTGAGTCTGGTCGGGGGAGATCCCAATAAAGCGAGCGTTAGCTGAAGTCAGGGGAGCTGAGACGAACAAGGAGTTCAAGTCATTGGCGTTGATCTGTCGGGTACTAGCAGACACCACATTGTTGTTGTTGGCATTGGCGGCATTCCGGGTGGCAGAGGTACGAGAGCGAGAACGGTTACGGTTACGGGAAACGGTTCGAGCAGGAGCAACCTGAACTTGAGGTTCTTCTTCGATCTCCTCCTCCACCTCAACAATCTCGGCATCTAACTCATCCTGGGTGTCAGCAACATTTTGACGAAGCACTGCGGCTTGACGAGCCGCTTGGACCACGGTAAATGCGTCATCATCCTCTTGATTGGCATTGTCAACAATTGTGGCGCCACCATCCTGGAACTCGCTCTCTAAAGCCACTCGGAAGAATCGGCCATCAGCCGTTTGGAAGATCTGAGAGGTGTCAATTTGGGAGTTGCCGTCGCTCAGGGCAAAGAAACGACCATCTGCGGTCTGAAAGATGGAGGGATTGGCATTCACAGCGGGTTGAGCGGCTGCTGCCACACGGACCACTGAAGGGCTTTGATGACTCAGAACACGAGTGATGGGACCCCGTCGCCGAACCACTTGGGCCGGGTTGTTGACGCGGGTGTCTGTACGATGTACGTGGGAATGGGCGTTGTCCACCGTTTTGGAATGAGAGGAGAGCGAGGACAAACCAAGTTGACGGTTCAAGTTGGTTGTTCTGGCTAGTGTGAATTGGGGTGCAGCCAAGCCTTGGGCCATGCACACCGCAATAATGGCCAAAATCTGAAAGTTATGGCAATATTTTGAATGATTAATTTTGAAACAATTCCTGAAGTCAAGTGCATTTAAGTACCTTGAAAAATGCCATCTTCGTTAGGATGAAGAATGGACCAAGTGGTTGTGGTTGAATTGAAAGTTTTTGTTGCACTGATGCTTCTGCGATGGTGAATCTTGGTTTTATACCTAATCCAGTTTTCGTTTTCCCCTGGATTGTCCCCTCCCCTGTTGCTTGCTGGACAATGCAGAAGAAGCACGGTCGTGTTCGTCTCCATTTTCATTCCCCCTCCTCGGCTTGATTTAGGCTGGACAGGCGAGTGAGGAAACGAATTCCTGGTCAATTCGTCTTCTTCCCCGTTCTTACCGGACCCATCTTGCTCGCTCTTCCTTTTCTTTCTCATTGTAATCTTAATCCAGACGAGTACCTGAAGTCTTCTCCATTCGCTCAAAGCAACCCAACACCCAACTAACCAAGCTACCAACCCAGATTGTAGCTCATGCTTGTCTCTCATACGGAGATGCCATCCACCAATTCAAGGCAGAAGTCCATCTTGATCCGCATAGTCCAAGGATCGAACGATATTCGATGCGTCCAAGATCTGTCCAAGATTGAGACAGGGCTGTTCGGGCATCTCTGTAGGAGCACCCTGTTCTATTTTTCGGTTAAAACTTATTCAATAATGTATCAAGATGTGGAAAAGACTTATTCGTAAAAGATTGTCTCATTTGTCTTATTTCATGAGCTCCGGCTAACAATCTGAGGCATTTGATTTGGAGAGTACAGAATTCTGTCAATGCCGATTCGAATTGCCAGCAAGATGGATTGCCCATGTTTCGTGTTGGAATTTCTCAACCTATAACAAGTTGCACCCCCATTTCAAGTACTTTCGTATGTTCCTTTTTTGTCCGCATTCTTGACGTCCCAATCCACTATTTCCATCCGCCTCAAAAGAAGATATTTCGGAAAAAGGTCTTTTCGCCTCCCTCTACTGGCTTGTGCCAAACTCGCGAATGTTCATGAGATTTAGCAATATTTGTTTACGATTCCAGTCACATGCTTCTCCACTTCTCGACCTTCTTCTCTCTTGAGTCATGACTCACACTTTCTATGGAACAAAAGTCTGCCTCATACACTGTACATACATACATACATACGTAGAGGCCAAGCTAGCAAACACCCTTCATTCGTCATCTCGTTTTGGGAGTAGGTGAAGTAGCACATGTCAATCTGGCTCTGGTTTATGTAGTAAGGTAGACCACTTTTGAATTGAATTGACGGGTAGACAACATCAAGTAGTTTTGCAAATCTTTCCCAATTGGCCAGCCAACCAACCAACCAACCACACGCTACACAGTACAAAGATGTTTTTCTTCTTTTGTAAGGGTGATATGAATAAAGCACTATGATGTATGGCATCCACTACAGTGCGTTAGTCTGTGTGTCTGTGTGTATACATGACAAGACATGACAAACAATTGGGCTAATCAAATGGGTGGGA
The DNA here is from genome assembly GCF_007210705.1 of Tigriopus californicus. NCBI lineage: Eukaryota > Metazoa > Arthropoda > Copepoda > Harpacticoida > Harpacticidae > Tigriopus > Tigriopus californicus. Next base: position 5,325,160 of record NC_081446.1, read on the forward strand.
AGTGGTGGGAAGTCGATTTTGTGGATCAGATTGGCGGAACAATAGGATCGCTGTTGGAAGAGGTCAGACCCTGTCTGAGATGTCATGATCAACCATTATGATCATATCTGCCCAGACACCTTAAGACGAACTTGTCCATCTTTCTTGAGTGCAAATCTAGAATGGACCTTAACCTTCGATAACGATTATTTGTCATTGGGAATAATACGTACAATACCATAAGTGACATTTCGAGACATTGTATGAAAGTTTTTAATACTGATCCATGAGGTCTTAAACCTTGCAACTCACATGGTTGTCAAACGGCTTGCCTGAGCTGACCCTTTCACTTTTGAGAACTTTTGACTTTTCTCATTGTTGGACTAGTTCACGCTCATCTAGCATTCGAAATGAGGCTCAAACCCATAAAATGCCATGTAAACATAGGGGCCAATTACTAAGTAGATTTGCATATTCCCAAACACGACTTGAGTGTGAAGAGTGGGATTGCCATATTCGGTTTTGGTCAGGATCTCGACCGGGTTGTCAACGTGGCCCTTCTTGTTGTGGTGGCGGCAACACGGCTGATCTTCAAAGCGTGAACCTCTTTTTGACGAGATCCAAGTTGACACTTGCATTCCAGACCACAAGGACGCAAGCCAAGCAACGACAAGAAGTGACTGGAAATCCACGACGAGTCCCGATTTCAAACAAAGACTTCAACACAACGTTTAGAGTCATCATCTGACTTCAACATAGAGGCCCTCAACCAGAGAACGGGCACTTATTCTGAAATGCCCTTCATTCATGGCGTTGGCACTTCTTGATATTGACCAGGATGGAAAACTAAGTATGAAGCGGTAAGGTTTGATAAGTCATGGTTTACTTCTTGTACACAAAACGTGAACGCCAAGCGAGAATTTTTTGTGCATTAGAAGTGGTTGTTTTGATACCATGCTATTGCAATTATTTGGCAGTTCCAACTCATCTTAAATCGATCACAGTGAAATGATGGACCAACACGAGGAAAATGGAAAAATAGGCATGGAAAATATGCCCAATATTTACATCATCAACAATCAATGAGTGTTTGGGAAATGTGAGCGATGCCAAGATGTCGGTTAAAAGTGCATAGATCTCCAATCATGTTCTCTAGTTTGGATGATTCGGGATGAATCTAGAACCACCCCCTCTCTCTCTCTCTAGCACCAACGTCAGAGATTGAGGATGATTCTTGGAATTGTTTGGGTGGTCAAATTAAAAAGAAACAGGAAGCAAGTTTCGGTTGAGATGGGGTAAAGTGATAACGAAATAAGTGACAGATATGATGCCCCAATATTAGCTGTTTTAACGGACGAGGAGCAAAATAACGGAAGAATCAATTCAAATCTTACCATCATCACTAGAAATGTCCAGTAAACTTGAATCATTATTGTTCAATTTCGGTAGGTGGGACAAACTCAGTCTTCCGTGAACCAAAGATCTGCACGCTTTTTTCAAAATTGTCAAAACAGGCTCACATATTGCGAAAGTGGCAGGATACCATTGAAAAATGCAATTTCGAAAAGTCCCCATGAACATAATTTGGACTACAACAAGGGGTACAAGTTAAAGAAAAAAACCTGTTTACTACGAAATTGCTTCCCTCGACTTTGAATCCCTCATTTTATGCGGGGGTTTACGCGCCAAATATGAGAGCGCGCTCACAGACTCCCTCAATTTCATTGTGTCCATCCTTCTCGCTAGGTGGCGCTCAAAGCGAGCCATCTAGGCTTTCAATGTTGAATCTGCCTGTATGTGGCGCCTCTGCTGGGAGAACAAGTAACCACTAGGAAATGAAGACTTGCGAAATTCCGAGGGAAAATGATTGTATGCAGTCAATCTTGTTCCACACTCTTTGATTGTTTCACTTAATACAGTATCAATGGCCTCATGGGTTTGTTTATGTAAGTGCCAACCTGTGTAAATAATGAGGTTTTGTTGAGCGACTTATCGCACTTTGAAGAATGCCAAGTGCCCCTTTTGTGGGGATGAGTAATCTGGGCCAAATTCTGGGCAATCCAGTGAGTGAAGAGTTAAAAGCCGAGCTAATTTGCCAATAGTCAGTTGAAGCTAGCATGGAGTGGATATTGATTTTTGTCTTCATTGTGAGCCAAAGCTTGATTCCATTTGCCGTCGGCCAAGTACCAAAAGGTGGCTATTTCCCCTCAGTTCCCGATTTACCACCCGAAGTAGACCCTGGGATCTTTGTTGTCTTTAACAACGTGTCCCATATTGAAAAGGCCATTCTGAAAGATGATATTTTGGGCCACCCATTAGAAGAGGATGATGGGAAATTCGTTTTTGACGAAGAGTTGGACATCTTTGATGACCCTAACCAGAATAAGGACGTGTTCGAGGGTGACCATTTTGAGGGTGATATTTTTGGTGTGAGTGTATCATCCCTGGGGGAGTTTGCGGATGATGGCGACGAGTTGCTCGTTCGCAATGCCGTGGTGAACAACTTCCAGAAGTGGCCTGAGGGAAGGATCCCTTACGTGATTTCAAGTTCCTTTTCCCAAAGGGACCGAACGGTCCTTTACCGGGCGATGAAGGAGTTCGAAAAACACAGCTGCATTAGATGGGAGCCCAAGGATCGCTTGAGGGACCAGGACTACATCCATATTATTCCAGATTCAGGCTGTTACAGTCGAGTGGGTCGGGGAGGGAGCGGGGCCCAGATCTTGTCTCTAGGTAAGTGATTAAATTCGACCAAAAATGGATAACCCAACTGAGGAACCGAGTGGGATGTCATCTCCTCATTGAAACACTCGTACTATACGTACTAGGTAAAGGATGTGTGAACGTTGGAACCGCCATCCATGAGATGCTTCATGCCACCGGATTTTGGCACGAACAATCCCGACCTGATCGCAACGATTACGTGAAGGTGGTGTGGGCCAACATCAAGACCGGATATGAGGACAACTTTGCGCGATATGATCGGGGTGAGGTATCCACATTAGAGCTGGCGTACGACACGCAAAGCGTCATGCATTACAGCTCGAGGGCATTCACTAAAAATGGCCAGCAAACCCTTGTTCCCTTGAGCTCGGTCAACCAGGCCTCCAAGTTGGGCCAACGCATCGGGTTTAGCCATTTGGATTTGAAGAAATTGAACCGTTTGTACGACTGTCCCAAAACGGGTGGAATTCTTCCCAAGGAATGTAAGGATTTTTACTCGAAAGGCCTCTGCTACTCTTGGTTCAATCAGAACGGATGTTTTGAGCACAAGGACTATATGGAAGCTAAATGCCCGAAAACATGCGGCTTTTGTCATGTTGATTGTGTGGATAAAGAGGAATCCTGCGCGGCCATGGCTCTTTTTAAAGGCCAATGTGACATTGATCCGGAGTACATGCACAAGAATTGCCCGAGATCCTGTGGAATCTGCCATAAACTCTATGATAGAGGCCTTATTCATCCGGCGACCAACCTTGGAGGCGCTCATGGTCCCTCGTGGGCAATTCTTTTGACGGTTTTAGTGTCCATGCTTTGTCTTCTGTAACTTTCTAAACTGAAATCCAACGTGTATTGTAAAGGAAAATATACCAATCCGAATCTTTAGCTTAGGGCTACCACGCAATCCATAAAACATTCCTAAAGTGTGTTACCCTGAAGTTTGTCATAGCCATTTGTTTCTCTGATAATTCACATATTTTGGGGATACCCAGGCCTAGGCTCAAAGACAAACCCTAAACGATAGCGAACCAGAAAACCTGCACTATTCCCTTAAAAATACGTTCAATTTGCAGTGGCAAACACAGCCCCTTTTTATGCATAATCCAATGGCCCTTAATGATGGCCGAAGAAATACGCCGTGATGTCGTCGGAAAGGTGTGGTCAAGGCATGACTTTAATTAATTGAAATGTCACTGTCATGACAACGTACTTAACACCCCGGCCGAGCATTTGCAATGGTTCGACCAAATATCATCCAGTTTGCAACAAGTCGTGAGCCATTAGTGACCATTACGGGCCGTTTTCTCTTAATCATCCGTGACAAAAGAAGCCAGTCACCTTTTATTTGGGGCGTCTCATAATAACCAGGCACCTTGGCAGCATGAAAGAACTAACCTCCATACATACAACAATTGCAACAAAATGGTTCACATCCAGGGAAAGACCGTGACACGTTGCGTTTTACTAAATGACCATTTGGGGTCTCGAATGTTGGCAAAATAGTCCAGCCTGAATGGACGCCCAAATTACGAAGCGCTTTGAACTCAACCCCCCTCCCC
>NC_081446.1:5329450-5329584 GCF_007210705.1 Tigriopus californicus
TTCAAAAGCGACTAATTGACATTTTTGAGGAAACCTCCAGGTTCTGAATCTGAGCCTACTATAGTGGGTATAGCTTAGCGCCGTATCACACAATGGCATTAGTGCTTCGATCCTTTCAGTTTGAAAGTAAATGG
>NC_081446.1:5329733-5343608 GCF_007210705.1 Tigriopus californicus
CTATACCCATGATCCAATCACGCTCAGAGGAGTCGTTACGATGAGAACATTAATCCGGATCAAGATCAAGATGAACAAACATCCGCATCACTTTCGTCATCCATCTATGCCAAATTCAAACCGCCCGCCAGCTCTGCGCCAGCTCTGCGCCAGCTCTGCCATCCAGCCAATCCTAATGATTTGGTCAAAGCCAAGGGCCCCCATTGATCATTCTCAACCAGGTCAGATGTCCATGTCAATTCGGTCAGTTCGGCGTGGTGTTGGACTACATATTGGGCGATTCATCCCATCTCATTAGTATTGTCAGACATGAATGGAGAGATAACTGGAGTCAATGGGCCCCAACGAGACCGCCGAATGGACAACCTGAACTGAGATCGCTATCGAGAATGACCGTTTGTGAAACATGACGATGATGAGATTTATGGGTGGTCTTCAAATTGATCGTGATACCTCGGAGTACCTCAATGTAGTACGTACGCTTGATATTGTGTATTCAGAAGCTGTATCGAGTTTGTTTTGTGTGTGTGTGTGCGTGTGAATGTCAGTTGTTCTTGAGCTCAGATTTCCTGGTCTTGCCGGCCCAGGAGACCTGAGAAGGGAATTCCACTCTTCGACCAGAGCACCCTTCCATCTTCTCCGGCTTACTGGCCTTTGGATGGATTCTCTGGTCCCAAGTTGATCCCATTAACAAGAAGGAGAGAAGAGGGGAGACAGAGACACAGCAGAGGGTTGAGTGAAGAGGAATTGATATTTATTCTCTACACGGTCGTGGCATCATCCCGAAAGGAAATGCAGTATGATGCTCACTCTAGGAAAGGCAAATCCCAGCCACGTTCCTGAACACTCTTGTCCCTCTCGCTCAGCATTATCCGTTGCGGATGGTGAATCTCCTTTGAAGATCCCTTAACTGCCCGGGTACGTCCAAGGGTTTGGGTGCGATTGCAAATATTTCGTTATCTCTCCAATCAATATCCTCAATCTACACTTTTGCGAATTGAGCGCGACAAACGTTTCATTTTCGAAGTGCGTATCAAGGTTGAATTGCGCAAGTATGTGATGCATGTCAAAGAAGGAATCCCCTGGATGAGAGTTCAATCAGAGAATACCGTATAGGAGTATCAGTCGTAGTACTGTAGGGTTCACTGCACTTGCAAATTTGTCTCAAGCCTTTCTTTGGCTACGTGCATTTACTTTTGACCTTTTGAAAACATCAATGTCCCATGTATCTACTTAAGTTTGGTCTAGACTCTAGACAGTGTAGCTTTTAATTCCATTGGAAGCTGAACAGTGTAGAAAGGGTTAGGGGGGTTATGACCTCGTACGTTGAACGAAATTGATTTCATCATATCTTCTCGGGCGTGTTCCGTTTGGCTATGCCGTTTTATTGATTGCAATTTTTATGTCTCCTCCATCTTGGCATGTTATTGAACGGAGGCTAGTATCGTACAATCACTTCTTTTATTTAAATTAATCTAAAAGAAATTTCGAATCTGGGAGTTTGATCTTTGGTCAGTTGTGAAGTGGATTAGGAACGCCCAGAGGGTCCTCGGAAACCGGTTCAGTTTCTATTGTGCTTAACTTGACTTGCTTATGGTCGATAACAACTGAGCTTTTGCCATGTCGTTACTCACTCAAGTTGAAACCTAGCGCTTCCTCCATCATTTAAGTATATGATCCCGCAATATCTTTCATTTTGGTTTGGCCACACTTATTCCAAAAGTAGAAAAAAATATGAAGGAGAGCACTTTCAAAAAAAGCCACAGCTGCCTTATGGGCGAAATAGAATTAATCAAAGTTTGGCTAAGGTTTCTGGCACTGACGAATACAGACGCAGAGGTCTACTGGGTTCCAAGTGCACATTCAAAGAGAAAGAGAATCCCCGACATTCTGGCTTGGCGTTATGACCAAAGGAAGGAAAGGAAAAGAAAAGTTTCATTGAGCTGAATCGACAGGGGTATTTTTCCTTGTTCCACATTCCACGATTTTGAAGGCCCATTCATCGGAACTGAGTAAAGGAACCTCTTATTTCATGATCTACAGTATGTTTTCCTGAGTAAGAAACGCTCTTCATTCATGATGGATGAATGTGTCAGATATGAAAATGGAGTTTATTCAGGTTGCACTTTTTATTTAAACACAGCCATGGGCTCTCTCTCCTCCCTTCTAATCCTGCACTTCGGGAAGGACGATGGCACGACATGGTACACTTTTATTGCATTTGTGCTATTCCGGGCATAAGGTGGCATGCACCCTCTGCGTGTTCCACATCCCACCAAAGGCGAAATGGAGCCGGCTTTTCGAATGTCGAAGGGATGTTCCAAACAATTCAATGGTGACGGGCTCTTAAGGTCTTCAAAGAGGAAGAGGATAATCGAAATCCACAAGAGGGATCTAGTTCGAGAGGCTTCCTCTGTCCTCATTGATAAGAGACGAGGCCATACAAATGCCCGAAATGTTCCAGTTCCGCACAGGAAATGAGCTCAACTCTCAGGTGTGCGTGGAAGCCTGGAACAAGAAGTCGAATTCATAATGAGAATAACTCGTCGCTCTTTCTTTGAGACCTGGGAATGGAGTCAGCGAAGCCAACGAAGTACACGCTCCTGGCCTTTAAACGGTGGGATTTTAATTGCATAATTCCGAATTTATGAACCCATTGGGATGTGCCGGATTATCTTACCGCAGAGTACTTCGCAAAAAGCCGTAGCGTCCCTAGTGTCTGATTTATGGGACCCTGTTTCCTCCAAAGTTGAAGGAAAGAGAAGAACGTCGGGGTTTGAATCAAATGTATAATCGAACAAGTTCCGGTATAAAATATCTATTGAATCTTATTACACACATACCTTTTCTTCTCTACCTTGACTGCTTCAATTTCCTCATATTGCAACGTGGATAGGGTTCTCCATCTTCACAAAGCAAGATAACGATGGGGGAAATATATCCAAGATATTCTTCAAGCAGAGGGCTCTCGAGGGCTTAATCCTTAATCCGAGGATGTGGCCGAAGATATGCAATTGACGGGCTTAAGACCAGATGACCACGGTTTTCGCTCGGGTTGAGTAGGTAGCAGAGGAACTTGAGTTGGTCAAACTTTCAAGAAATAGGAATAGATCTCCCCTGCAGCTTTTGTTCCACGATCCTGGGAACGACTGACGACGATCCAGGAAACCTTTTTTCTAACCAACCCGACGCCCGACCGAGCGAATGTTAGAGAACGAGGTGGAGGGACCAAGAAAATGAAGCCGAGGATGAACGCGGAAGAAGGTGAGCGTTGGTTGGTTGCAGCCTTCAACAGAGGGAACGCGGGTGGGACACCGGGGGGATGCCCGTGCGATTGACGTAGATAGTTTAATGATAAGGTTGTTAATAGATGGCGCACCTTCATGCCCCAACTTATGGGGGGGTGATTCCAAGGAACAATCAAGGATAGAGGTGGTTATGACGATTCTATTGGGTTCAGTGGAAACTGGTTGTGTTCCTATTGGCCTTGTATTGAAAATCTATCATTTCCATTTGATGAGATTGATAGACGTGAACTTTCACTCCTGGGAACTTGAGTGAAATTGGAGGAATAAGACCGGAGAGCAAGACTAACCAATCACAGCTTTCTCATACTTTGTTGAAGACTTTGGAAGAGTCAACAACACAGCAAAAACACTTTGAAGCACTCATGGTAGTGCCGTTACTCAACTACAAACATGTTCATGTACCTCCTCCGCCAACTTGGACTGTGCTGGGATCTCTTTGAAGAAAGACACAAGAGAGAAAAGGAACTTGACTAACTTTTGACCTTTGGGTTTTAGGGAAGTTGTGTCTACAGGGCCAAGACCATATCTCGAGCTTCTTTAAAGAGAGCTGCGTGTCCCCAAGAGCTCTTGGTCCAAGTCCAATAGTTTGAATGAAACAAAAACCAATGGTGACATATTTCAGCCCTTTGGCCAGGAAAAGAACGTTCCAACAATCGCAAACTGAAAAAGAGAAAAAGGGCCAAGAAGGAGAGTAGGAAGGGCCGGGATCCATTTAACTTCATCGCTTTCCTCAAAGTTTTGGTTCTACCCCAAGCCTCAAAGTGCCAAAGCCTTTTATGTAGTGCGGCATTGGACCCTGTTCCTAACCTGAACATTCCTCAAATATGGCATAACATTAATGAGGAATTCTTTCCTCGACTTTGAACTAGTATTTCAGTTCCGTTTCAAGGCACCGATTTGAAATAAACCATTATTTCCATTCCAAGCATAAAATCTATGAGTAAATCTCGAATAATTCTATTTCAGCGTGCTCATTTAAAAAACGCATTCACATTTCCTCTTGCTATTGGCGCAAATGTTTTACTCGGGTTGAACTGTACTTGAATCATATGTCGGAGTCCGAAGATTTTTTTTTTGTCATGTCAACCAAGTCTCGTTTCCTGTTCTAACGAATGAATGTCAGAATGGATTATACTTCCAAGGTTCAGTCAACATCATCCTTACCAATGGGGGTGATTATGGGTCAGACACAGGAACAGTCTTAGGAGATCACCCCTGATATGTGGACAGCTGCCAGTGAGGCGAATGTTTTCTTCTCCTGAATGGACGGAAATATTTTGTGGTCAAGGCGATGAAAGGATCACGAAAGAGAGGTTTGAGCTGAACAACCCCTTTTTGGATCCAGCCAAGAAAATCCAGAGCACCACCAACGAGTTGGAGAATGACAGTTGTTTAATACTCGGATTAATAGATGATGGCAGTTCAGTTAGGTAGGGGATTTTACGGCTTGATGTTTATGATTCGAATATTGAGAGGGCAAATGTGTCATCATAAAATGAGTTTATGGGAGAAGATATGCTTCACATTCAGAACACTTGGATAGAGCCAAAAGCAAACCTGATGATACGATGCAATCGAAGCAATTTCGGTGGCTTGAATTCAGGTTGAAACATGCTTTGTTATTTAATTGCAACAGTTTTGATTTAGAAATTGAGATTAGTATCGAAATTTCTCGGGCTTGAACTATTTTGAATACTGAATTCAATATTAAAAAGATATTTAAAAATTGATTTGTTTCGTTTCCTTAGAGTTCTGGTTCAAGCATTGAAGTTTGGCGATCTTTTTTTTTAAAAGGAAAGTAACCAATAGTTAATGCATAAGTTTTTATATTACTTATGCTTATTCTATTCGCTTCTAATAGTGTTTTTACATGTCATTTTTTGGGTTAAAAGCGCAAAGATATTGAGATCGTTTATATGAGGAAATCAAAATATATCGTATTCAGCTCATAAATTTATGACGCAAATATATCTACATCCTACAGGAGATGATATTCCCAATAGCGGTTATGCACTTAGTAACAAAGAAGCGATACTCCGGAAAGAAAACTAAACCTGTTAAACTCTCATTCAAGACAATAATGGTTTTCAACTGACTTTTGTGCAACCTGAAATTTATTCAAGTCAAATTCTATGCCTTACTCACATTTCTCAAGTATGAAATGTGCGAGATATTCCCAACTTTTCTTAGTGTGGCTGACTGCCATGGTCCAAAGTAAAACTTTTTCAATTTATCACTGAACGAGGGTCATTGAAGTTTCTGGTCTGCCAATAGAATCACAAACATGCTATTGAACTACATATTTCATGGGCGATATCAGGTCAGCCAATTGTTCCATTTCTTACCCAAGAATCAAAGGAAACCTTTCTTTTCATTGTCTTCATCATCATTGATATTGAATATACCTACAGTATGGGTGAGTAGTTTGAAGCACTTCTTGCTCCAAAGTGTGGGAAGACTGGAATCAAAGCGAGCGATTGGCAGCAAGCACACCAACCAAAGGTTTGTTGTATTCTCTGGTCTGTTGGTCACCCATACCAGCAGGCCGTCATGACTAAATGGTGTTCATTTGAATGTAAATTCGATAGGGCCGATTTGTTTCATTCAATTTAGCATTCGATTCCACCCGGGGAGCTTCACCAGCCAATGATGGCGTTGTATGTTGGCCATCTTTCAAGTACATAGAAAATGAACAACCATCATCGGGATGACAAGAGCGAGGTGAGGCAAGTCGAATAAAAACTGCATACCAGGTAATTAATTTCACTGGATTGAAATGCATATTTTCTACAACCTAGCACCAGGCTCCCATTTGAATGACGACCATGTACGTACAGTCCAAGTTGGATATGCAGATGCAACAGATGGTTCTTCCCATTCATATTCACATTCCGCGTTCTCTACGACCTAGCTCCGTACGACAATCCAACAATGCGGAAGCTTTTCCCTGGGTTGAGTTGGCTGGGTGATCGGTGATCACCATTAGTCCTTCGTTGCCGTTGTCTCGGACCTTAGCCATAAAATCCATAGACGAGATCTCATATACATACGAGGATACCCCGGAGGGTGGGTCGGCCGATCGGTCCCTGGGTAGGTGAGATGAGCAGTTTGAGCACTAGTACTCCACTAGAAAGCCTGAATCTGGTGGGAGATGGAGGCGAGGCGCCCATGTGGGTTGCTGACTACCCATGCACTCACTGTACATATGTACGTATGTACATACGTAGTAGTGGTAGTGGTAGACGGATGATTGCGAATGAGTCGAATGTTTTGTCATGCAGATCGAGGGTCACCAACGGGCGTTTCTCAGGCCGACTGCCCCGCGGGGTGACGGTGTTCCTAGGGGTCACCAACGACCCATGGGAGAGTGGCCTGAACTGTCCTTCCAAGTTCCACAGAAGATGATTATCCCAACCAACTATGCGGAAGATGACCAACGTTCTTCCGTGTTCAATCCGTTCACCCACAAGAATACAAAATCGGCAGTTCATACTTGATGTGCTCTTTGCCCAAAATGAAGTGTTCAAACGTACATGTCTTGTGGTACTGATATAGATATATATTTTTGCTCTTCATCAAATTCAAAGTTAGAACCAATCCTGGAATGTTTTAAGTTTTGATTCCGCAAAGACCGGCTCTCATTTTCTTTTCTCGCTGTGCTCTATTGTTATTGATCTTTTGATAGTTAATCTAAAATGCAGATGAAATTAAAGTTTCTCCCCATTCATTCCCCATCCCATTGCAATTCATTATGCTAAAAGTCTTCCCCACTCAACGGTGAGCTCTTTTCTGTCTCCGTAAGTAACAATCCAGCATTGGGACTAGTGAAAATAGTACAAGGTAAAATCTGGGCTTTGTAGCCTGTATACTCAGTATGTAAAGTAGGGACGACGGAAGAGAGCCCCTTTTGATCCCCAAACCATCTGCGTCCCATTCCGTGTCCATGAGTTAGCCTGCCATCCTGACCCCAAGGGATCAAACTTGTACAGTATATAGAGCACGGTGGGGAAATCTCGGTGTTACATGGCTGTCGTTGGGAATCAAGGACCTAAAACAAAAGCCCTCTGTGTGTTTTTTTGAGGGTGTCACTGCTTCAATTGAAATGGATTCCAGGTCTGGGAGTGAGTGGCAAATGGACAAAAAGTCTCGTCAAATGGAACGTGAAAGATTCCCCCAACGGACATGAACCGATTTGCAACGTGAGAGAGCCGTACAAAAAGTGACCCCCTTTGAATTTTGATCCGTTTCTTTGTTTCTACGAATATGAAGGGGGAAGAGATCCTGGGGCAAAAAGGCAATTTATACTTTCAAATCCGCGATAAAAGCTGGTCTTAGATTTGATTTGGTTCGCACAGTTTTATTCATATTTTTCACCCGTTAAGGTATTACATGCTTGACAAGCTTTTTATATGCTAAGTTTAGCTTGACTGGGGTCGGGATCAAAGACTTGCACGACTTTGAGGGTCAATAATCTAGCCACTTTCTGTTGATTCAAGACTGCTTTCACAAATTCTTCTTCGGAAATTTGTCCATCGTTATCGGCGTCCATCTCACGCATGGCATTCTCAATCAAGGCCTTTTTAATCTTGTTGCCTTTATCGGGTTTCCCATCATCGAGAAGGTGGTAAATATCTTGCACCAGTTTCTTCATCTCTTTCTTAGAGATCATGCCATTTCCGTTGGCATCAAATCTGTAATGAATATCATACAATCACAAGTTATTGTTAACAAAACGATAGCTCTGGTTAAGAGAAGGACTAATTAGTAGTCAAATGAAGTGCTGTGATTTTGAGGTCACACTAACTGAATTGTACAAAAGGCAACGAGACTCAAGTACGATTGCTTACACTTTGAATATTTGCTTCAAATTGTCCTCCACGGATCCATTAGACATGATATACATGACAATCATGAGCTCCTTAAAACTGATTGATCCGTCTCGATCAGTGTCGTACATGTTGAATATGTTCTTTTCTAACACGCTCGAGTCTTGTTTCGGGAAGCAGGACTTCATCAGATTTCGAAAGTCTCGCTTGGAGATCGCGCCATTGGGATGCTTCTCGACGAAGTTCTCGAATTGAATCTTCAATTGCTCCTTGTCACAGGCCGTATGCGTTGCCAGGAAATCCAAGTCCTCCTCTGACAAGTTGGTGGGGGTCTTGAGGCACAAAAGTGACGACATTCCGCTTCGAAGAGGCTTTTTGATCCCACTGTCACAAAAGTTTGAGACGCTCTTCCGCAAGCGAAGAAACTTAGTATTATTTTGGTTATCTCCCTCTGCCGTCATGAGGGAAGTTGATAAGAGACACGAGTGCACCAAAAGTACAACAACAGACTTCTACATATGTACAATCGACTTTGACGAGGAGACATAAACCCGTCAGATTGGCTTTTATCAAATTCCAAGTCTCTAACCACTGGACTAAAAATGAGATAACACGTCCCTCTCTACGTATGTAATCGGGAGAGCCCTCACTTGACTCGGGAGCAGGTTAAACACTCGGGAAAATTGACTTCCAATCCGCTCTTCAAAAGGAAGGGGAAAGGGAAAAAAGATGGCATAACAAATTCCACCGGAAAAGCCCTGCCTGATTAGACGGTGAAGAAGAACTTAGCACTAAGCTGGCATAGTAGAGGATCAAATGACCTCCACCCTCACGACTGATTCGCTTAATGGTGCGACTAACCCGGTCGAATCCGGGTTAGAGAGTGCAGCTGATGATTGGTACTTTTCATGAAGCAACACTGGGCCAAGCTAGGATCAATAAAAACACGGCTCCAACCTCGGCCGAGAACCTGTATTCGGCGAGAGTGTGGCTGCCATGGTCAGTGGGATGGATCTGATTGGATTTGTGGACGTCATCAAATGAAAACTCGTTATGGTTCTTTGTTAACCTTATGCCCAAGAGGCTCGTATCTTCAATTTATTAGTTGATATTCATGATAACGCCGACCCGCCAACCACCACCAATACAGCATTATCCACAACAACAACAACAACAACAACAACAACGACTAGAATTGGCATGAATAGCTTTTGAACGGGCTGATTCTTAATCATCCTTGCCCACTTGAAGGTACTGGAGTGTGTAGTAGTAGTACTACGTACGCATGAATGCCAATGGAATTTCGCATTTAAAACAGGGGGATGAACGGTGAAATTTCTACAATAATTACAGGCCATCCTTCATGACATTTTTCCCAGTCTGGCCCCTATTTCCGAGCACCTCCATCCAGAGTGGTGTCGTCGTGGTGATGATGAACTGTCCCTTTCCCTGGAGATTTGTCGAGATATTTATCAGCACAAATTGAACAAAACACTTCTTGGTCGTGCCATGTTCGAAACGGCCAAATTGACTCGGTCCAGGGTGCGAGAACGAGTCAGATCTGCCTAACCACAGTGTACTTTATGGTGCCGAGACACTAGCAAGTACCTTAGAATGTATGTACGTACTTACTTACGTAACTACGTATGTGTGTTCTAGCAATGAGTATTTCTCGTGGAGAACGCCTCTCATCCCGACAGACGTGATCGGTGGTGGGACTAGTATGCATGTATGGTTGTAGTTTCCAACCAGGGAGACAACCAAGCATGTTCGCCTGAGGAACGATGTGGTGATGGCGGTTCAAGTGCTAGTGCCAGAGGATCCACCCTTTAAATGTGTTTTGTCGACGCCATCTTTACAAGCACGGAGATCGTGAGGTCGCTTGGCGGTGCTTTTTCCGGAGCCTCGGCGGAGAAAAACCCTCATTACGAGGATTTCTGTCTTGCTAATGTACTCTGCAGGTCACCATCAATGCAATCTATTCCAATGAAATGGGTTGTGTACTTTTGTTGGCCGACCAAGACGAAATGGACGACAACATTAATGAAAATGACAAGGAAGAAGGCTCTCAAACTGGCCCGACTGACCTCATATTTGTCCTTCTAACACTTGAGATGAATGGTAAACCACATCCTGTGACTGTTCATAGACACAATTCTCTAGGGTGAAACCTTCCAATGCATAAAGTTCATATTTACCTTCTAGCACGTGATACTCACTTGAAGCCAATGTATGATATTACTTTAAGTAAAAGATTTGCGAGACATTTATCAAATAGTAACACAACTTCATAAGTACATTTGTATGGCATCCCTTCTAAAGAATTAGAATTTATGGCAAACAGTCATTTATTTGGGAGAATGTGTGCTCAAGCCAAAAGCCGGCGGATCATATCTCACATTATCCGTATATAGTACATAGAACACATGAAGGGCATAGTGGGCATGTTTGCTCTCGAAACACTCGTTCAAAAAAAATGGTTGCCCCCGTCCGTCCGTCCATTCCTTGGTTCGTCCGCTCGTCCATCCCTGCTGAAACCTTTAAGAGGAGGGAGGCTCTTTCGTTCTTCGAACGCACATACACACTCACACACAGACACACACACATCCTCAGCATACGTACCACATGGGTACTACATACGTACATAGTTCAGTTTGTTCAAACGTCTTTGTGGGAAGCAGCCTAAAAATGGAATAAATGATTAATGGGAAATGTTTGTCCGCTCTTGGCCGGTGGTCACAATAGCAACCAGTCAAAGAAAAAAAAACCAACTTCGCTCCATTCACCCACCCAACAAGCTAGGTGGAGAAGAAGATGAAGGGGCTCCTTTTCAAACCCTGGAGACCACGTGAAATATGGGAGCATGAATTCACTCACTGGAAAATGAGACCCGAACGAACTAATTCCTGCCCACTGTATGAATTAATGAACACTGGGCCGCGAAGAGGCAAGAATTCATTAAAACACTTAAACCAGGCTTGCCAAATGTTTGCTCGTCGTAAATTTATGGCCAGATTGGTGGTGTTCACCACCATCCAGCAAATGCGAGATGATGATGAAGACGACAACGACAAAGACAACAACAACATCCACCACAGCCACGATGATGAGGATGGTTTGTGTGGTTTGCCAATGGATTCCATTCATTTTTGGAGCAGAGAAATTTCTTTTGTCGCGTTGTAATATCTTGGACATGAATCGTGAGCAAAACCATAAACAATCGGACAATAGCTTTGACTTCTTCTTTAGGCCAGGTAGGTTGGCTTTGCTCTAAATTCAATTCTCTCGACACTGGCTAAAACCCCAAGCCAACTTTGACTTCAACATTTCTTTTTTAAGACACTGGTGGTGAACCCTAACGTCATATGACCAATTGGAGGCTTCTCACTTCAAACTAATCGAATGTTTTGGTTGCTTACGTGGTACAAAAACACCTTCCAATCTGCCAGTGAAAAAAGAAATAGTAATAAGAGTCAGGATAAAAAGTGGAGATGCTTTATGTTATGCTTTGGTGGCGAATAACCACAGGAACATGAACATGTTGTTAAAATGATATCGTTTGGATTCGTAGAATAACGTTGTTGTCTTTACTAGCCTCCAACCCGCATCGTTTCACTCTTTCGGTTGGTTTACTTTCGTTGAAGAGATGAATATTTTGACGAATAACTAAACAGAGCTCTGGGCGGTGGAGCAAGCGATTTTTCACTAGTTATTATTGACTTCGGCTTTCAAATATGTCTAATTTCGACCGATTTTTGTGAATAATTGCCCACCAGAGGCGGTATCAAATTGGGCAGACGTTCGTTCAGTGTTGCCAGCCAGAACTGATCCGCATTCTAAGGAGGCTTTTGATCTGACTTCACTCTCTCAATCATTTGAAGAGGAAAATCTTCAAATAATCCAATTAAAAATAGCATGAAAAATTACATTGGTGCTGGACATGATTCATGAGAGCTAATGATGATGCAGGGACGAAATTAGTTGCTGGAAACCAAAACAGCGACCCTGTGATTACAGAACGAATGGCCTGGAGTCAACCGAAATCTGCCATTATCTTCGATTCCTTGACCAAAACGTGCTCATTATCGTGCTACGTATTGGAAGTGCGTAATCGTTCCAAATGACCTGAAGCCTTGAGATTTCGATTTTGAAAAATTGATCCCATTCCTTACCAATTTTGATAAGCAAGGAACATTATGAGCATCGGCGGGCGGGTTTCAGAAACCTACATTTGCACTCTCACTGAGAGTCGTTTTTGTTCATCTTTACATTCCGAGATTAGATTGCTCATGAATTTTCCATTTTGCCATTTTTCTTGAAGCAATTTTAACACTAGCTCAATGTCAGAGTATAGCAATACTTGACGGGGTTGGAGCCGGTTCTTGGTTGGTATGCCCATTATTGTAAGTACTTCGCCCATCGGTGGTGTTGGTCGTGTTGAGGTGTTTGCAGTAAGTAAGTATGGGTGGGAGATGTCCAAACATCTCTGCTCTAACAGAAATGGTCAGCTTGTGATGAACAGTAGTAATTCACCAGATAGGTGTGGTTCGTTTCGTTATCTATGGTTTTTTGATGCTCCAAATCTGCTCGGGACTTTGGATCAGCCGAGAGACCACATCGGCCACTCAGCCAAGGAAAGCACGAATTTGAATGTTCTTCCGTATTTTCATACCGACCGATGAAAGTCCATGCTGTTTGGTCGAAGATTTACGCTCTCATCAATTGATTTTGATCCTTGGTGGCTCAACCATAAGCCAACAAATGACCCCAACCTGGAGTGAAGTAACCTTCCCATAAAGAGGTATGTTATCTCTCCCGAGATTTAAGTCGGTCTTACTGGTTCGAGTCCATTCTTGAAGTGATGGTATGCTCGAGATACACTCCACACACCTCCTTGGCCAGTGTGCTTATCTTTGGTTATGCTATCATAAAATTACTCTTAATTTCCTCACACAAAATATCGCTCGAGTCCAAGAAGGACTGTACTTCTCGTACATGGTTTGGAATAATGCGTTCGACGCTTAAGATGGACAAAAGAAAAGAATTCCATATTGTACAACTAATAATATGGTTAGCAGACGTACGTCCTCTACAAGATGGGCGAGTTAAGTTTGAAAATGCTCGCATAAAGGTCCATTCATATACGTAGGTCATCATACACGTAGTGGTTGGCCGGTCGGAAGGATTCCATTAGCAATATTTATTTGCTTTGGAGAAATGCACTCATTCTCTCATCTGGATTGTGCTGGAAAGAGCTGGCTGCGCGAGCGAGAAGGGTGGAGTGCCCAGAAAATTGTTGATTTTCCCCTCATAGAAAGAACGAACTTGCCAATGGGCACTGTGGTCATAAGTCTGTCGAACCGTGGACTGTCATATTTCAAACATGGGTTGGTTGGTTCTGCCGTCAAACTGGACATCATAAGAACCACAGGCCAAACAAGGCAGGGAAAACCCTCAGAGTCTGAGTGAGTGCGTGCGTATGTGTGTGTGTGTGAAAGAGAGAGAGAAAGAACCGTCAAGAGCCAATGGGCATTGGTTTTCAATGATAAATATTGGGTTGAGTGGACTAGAGCAATTTCAAGCGGGACTCTTGCTTCAAGCCATAAAATATGTCAATGAAAACAACACCTACGGAATATGATATGCCCAGCCACTGGAAGAATTTCTGGTCGAGCCCACCACTTCGAAGTGTGGACGGAAAGTAGTCTCAAATGCTCAAACACGCTTGGATAAAGAGTCAA